>NC_041382.1:486190707-486244460 GCF_002162155.2 Triticum dicoccoides | reverse complement strand
CCCCACGTCACCGCCCCACCACCGCCCCCCCAGCGTCGGGGACCACCTCCCCCACCCTGAACCCTAAGATAGATAGTGGGGTACCTCTCCGGCGAGCCCCCTTCCCCTGCGGGTGGTTCTTCCTTAACTCCGGCGAGCCCCTCCCCCTTGAAAAACAACCAACCTAAAAGTCAATTCAGTCGACTGAAGTGTAGCTAAATCAGAGCAGAGCAGCATCACGAGCGAGGGGGGAGCAGCAGCAGCAGCGCGAGCGAGTGAGCGAGAGTCGGAGCAGCAGTAGTAGCGTGAGCGAGCGAGCGAGAGCTAGAGCAGCAGCAGCAGATCCGGCTAGTATGGCTTCCTCCGCTGAAGGGGCCTCGCAGGGGGGAAGTGTCGTCTTGGAGATGTCACCCACGACACTGGCTTGGAGGTAGGTAGCCGCTCCATGGGGGTGCGGGATGGAGCAGCGTCGGCGCCGGGAGGTCGAGTTAAGGATAATGTGCGATGCGATGAGTGTACAATCTCGTTGGTGGTGCCGAGTAGGCCTTAGCTTCGTCCGAGGAGTCGGTGAGGATGCTGCGGTTCTGGTGGAGCAGGTTAAGGTGGCGCTGTGGGGATGGAGCAGGCGCGATAGACGAGGCGATCGTCAGACCAGCTCCTTGGAGGTGGAGGACGGGGCGGCTGAACCGGGGAGGTGGATGAGGACATCAAGCTGTTGCGGTGGACAACGTTGTCAGGGAAGAGGCTCCGGCTGGGCAGCGGTGAGGTGGCGGATGAAGGAGGATGGGGTTTCGCGGCTGGAGCGGAGAGGTTATGGAGGCCTGGGATTTCGAATGGCGTAAAGGAGGCGATGGGACGAGGGAACAATGACTTACAGATGCACTTTTCCAAAATGTAGGGTCTGTTACAAAAGTACCCCCGCCGATTTGAACTAGCGGCCCTTTTGGCTCAGGGTTAGAAGGGGGATTTCACATGTCGGGATTTGGCAGCTGGAGGGAGTTTTCACGCGCGTTGTAGTTTCGGGATGGCAAGGCGCGGGTTGTGAAGGCGCCAGTTTTGGGAGCATGATATCTGAATTTTCGGGATATAACAAGGCACGTGTGGAATTTAGGGACAAGCCTAACGTGTAATATTGTACTAGTACGTACCAAATCAATTCGCACTTCCCTCAATGAAAAAATAAAACTATTCACACCACACAAAGAGAGAGTCTTGTCCCGTTTTACTATACAAATGCTATTTAAACCTATGAATCCATGTTATGTCCAATTAAATTTTTTTGTTGGCTGTATAATGCATGTAACCTACGCATACCAACTTTTTAGTGCATTCCAAATGTCTATACTACCACTGCAATTCGAACTAAATTTGAATTTGTTTCTCTATTTCAATAAGAATCTACAATCACGATTGTTGCCAACTTCAACCATCATTCATGTATTACCTTAACAACACACCACATGATTACTATAGAGATAGATATGAACTATGTGTACTATATGAACTCGAATTTAATTTTTTGAATACACTTAATGTTGATTCCAAATAATAGTACATTTTGATGTACTAACTAGATATTCATAATCTAAACCATGTTCCATACATACACCGTGTTTATCACACATAGTATAGTGCCCACCCCCTACATTATGACAAGTATTTAGCCCTGAGCTGCAAAAGCCACACATTAGCCCAAATTATAATCAATGTTCTACATTATGATATCTTCTTTAAGGATCTGTTTCCACTATTTGATAATGAATTATGATCTATGTTCATCTTTTACACCTTCACGATCCTCTTCTCTTTGTAGCTAGCTAGCGCTAACTTTCTATCATGCATGCACACGCCCGCCCCCCTCTCACCCTCCCTCAGCGTCCCCTCCATCGCACACGTTCGTTATTTCTCTTTAGGTCGTTCACCCGCGGTGTGTGTAGGCCCCATGGCTCCTTCTTTCCGGCACACACCGGTCGATATACATCTCTAGCAAAGTGTGCCTACCACAAACACATACTTCCCCTCTTCTCTTCTCACCATCCATGCTCCCCTATTTCCAATACGGTTCCACGCAGGTGCACACTCCCGCCCCTCTTTTCATCGATCTCATACTCGCACACTCCTCCCCCTCGATATGGTAGGACTCTCGCACCACCTCCTAGCCGCACCCCTCTCCCCCTGTCTGTCTCTCCAGACCTTATTTGCTTCTAACACATGCATGCATGTATACGTACTGATCTACCTACATATAGCCATGTCGACTCTAATTCGTTTTCCCCACGCACTGATAGACTTACCTCACTAGTTATGTCTCTCCCTTTCTTGGACACACGATGGTTGATCTTCCTGTGTAGTTACGTATGCTTACCACAACCATATCGTCTCCCCTCATCATCCTTGCATACCTCTCGACCCATCTCTCACACGCACGTGCATAGACAGACACACATCCCCGGCCCTCTCTTATTGATATTGCACTCGTACCCTCCGTTTGTCTAGCAGACCTCTCCCACCATTTGTGAGATGCCACTCCACGACCAACCCTCCGACACTCTACCTTTGTCTTTCTCCCAACCTTATTCCTTTGCTACATATATGCATGGATTCCGATCGATCTCCCTCAATACATAGCTAGGTCTCTCTCCTTCTCCACACATATACTAGACGATCTAGCTCTCTATAGTTAGGTCTCTGCCCCCTCCCCCCCCATAGACCGATAGTCGAACGTTGTAGGTAGGTATCCATGCCACGGAGAAAAACTGCACCTCTTCCCTCTCAAATTCCAGTAGGTTAGCCGCCTTGTATCTTTGACGTGGGAAAACACAAATTCGATGGCACTCTTTATCGATCGCGCATCCACACACTTCATCCCTGTTTTCGACTCTATCGGTATCTCACGCCGATGATCCCTCCACTCTCTTCTCATGGACCGCTCCCTATATATATGATATATCCATGACTCTGTTTCACACACATTGCACATGTTACGTTTTTTTGTTTGAGATATCATCGACATATTGCCTCTGTTTCACACAAACCATCTCTCTCACATCCACCCATGTACCTACCTGCACCTAAAGAGGAGGTGCACGTAGGACCCACGTACTCACGTCTCGTTCCCGGCCACACCCGTGCGGCTACACGGTGGAGTTCGTTTCTGTATGAAAATGCAGCCCACGTGATAATTTGACGCGTGTAGCGGTTGTTTACTTGAAGGAGGGTCGGGTACCACGCCTGGACGGAACGAAGTTCGACTTGACGCGTTAGTATTAAATAAAGTTATATATTCCTCAATGGCATGTACAGAATATAGAACGATTATCATGGGGAAAATGGAAAAATCCGCTCCACTATATACAACAGGGCCTGCCTGCCGGGGTTTATCTCTCATCACACAATCTCATACAAGGCGGCGGTGGCCTCTCTCTCTCACTGTTGGTCTGTGATCTGGCCGCATCCCGTCCGCCGGTGGAAAGGGAGAATGTGCATCATTTCCTCGTTCGACGGCGTTGAGGCAGCACGTCCCGATCTGCGGTACCCGCCATTCTCTCTGACCAAGCTACGACGCGGTAGGGCCTTTTCCACTTGCTCGCTGCCGCAGTATGGTAGATCCCGACCGCCGGCGCCCTCCTACTAACATCTCGACGACCCTCAGGTACAGCTTCCTCCAGCCTTGCTCCACTGCCCATCTTCCCATGTTGCTGCATGTGGATCTTCTTTAGTTGTTTGCTTAAAACGTATCTCTGCCGGCGTACTTTCCATATTGCAATCTCGTCCTCAACCCATTTTTGATAAACCATCATGCTGCTATCTTTCCCTTATTACATGGAATATTCTTATTTTTTGTTGGCGTATGTGTCTTCAACTCGTGTTATTGGGCAATAATCGTTTCCTTTCTACCTCCTTTTGCAAACAGGGCTATCCATTTCACCTCGTTGCTATTGCGACCTTTTGGTGAACTACACAAATCACTTTTTTCTTAAGAGTGTTTTGTGAAGTTCTGCCAAAATGTCACACGGGCAACATTTTTACATTTCTGTGGGACTGCAGAAAGGGAGATTGGTTTTGCTATCCTCCTCATCCAACTCCGTGCCTAATCTTCTCCAACAAGTTGTTAGTCCTAAAGAGAGATCGCAGAGGTGATCGGCTTCCATTTGTGTGTGTTATGTTTCATCATCTAGTTCCACTATTATTGTAATCACACTGACTGGATATGTTTGCAAATAGGGATGGTCAGCTCGATTTTAGTGGAGCTGCACAAAATTATCGGATTGTGGTGTCCCACATACACCTCTTTTTTGGCTACAGAGCTGGGTGAAACTAGCTGCCAACCAATGAACATTGTGCCTAGGAAATGGAGCCATGCCTACGAACAACATCAATCAATTATATATTTTTCTTTATTTGTACACCTTCTCACAACTTTGTCTTCAGTTGTGATGTGAATATTGGCACTGATCTGCGAACCATTGAGATGCATTAGCAGCCATGGTAGTTTCATTTGTATTTTATGGAATGTTGTAACGAGATAATCTTGAGGCAAGAGGACACATGAGTCCTAAGTTGAAACCTTTTTTCTTGTGGGAACCAAAGTTGAAACCTTCATAGCATCACACTAGAATTTCATTAAAGTTATGCGTACATATAAACAAATCCTGAAGGATTGATAACAATGCCAGAAACAATTGAACTTCGTTTCGCCGACATGTGGGACATCCTTCATCCGGCTCCACCAGCCATGCAACAATATTGAGTGCACAACGGCAGGGAAAGATTCACCCTGGTCGTTGCACTGCAGTAGTAATGACTAGTGAGCAGTCAAATCACGGAGCCCCACCTTCGCCACAGTAAGTTGCTCAGATGAAGAAACCATCATTTCTCTGTTCGTTGAATCCGCTGGTACTCCCATATTCCCAGAATAATAAGTTGCTCGGGCGAAGCAACCATCACTTCACCTTTCCCATAGTAAGTACTAGTACCTCCTTTTTTTACTCTAGAAACAACCACACGCGAGTATTAGACGGTAGCAGCATAGCAACTGAATCAAAAATCGAAACCAACCAATGAACTACTACTAATGGTGAGCGTTTGCTAGTATCATGTACTCCGTATGTCCATGTATATAGGGCTTAATGCGCTTTTAGAGACTAACTTTGGCCATGTTTGGATCCATGGGTTAGAGTTAGTTTGAGCTAGTTGGGGCTCAAATAGCCCTAAAGTATCCAAGCATGAGGGTTAAATTGGAGCAAGTTGCACCGAACCCACCAAAAAACACTATCCCACCCAAGAGATGCTAATTGGAGATAGTTCTCATTGGACGCACTAAAAATCACTTTTCTTTCTCCATCTAGTGCATTTATTGTCAATCTAACCCTATCACCCAAACACCTATTTGGCTACAGTTAGTTCAGGGTTAGTCATGAGTTAGTCTAACCTCTAGCTAAGTTAGAGTAACCAAACAGGAGCAGTATAGGACATGCAAGTTGCTCAAAGCATAAAGTCAAATTTGTACGTGAAAGGATCTTTTTTTTAAACGGAACGTGAAAGGGTCTTCGAATGATATAATTTTCAAATTATATAAAATCTTATCAATAGTCAAAGGCATCCTCGAAGAATACATTAAGCCCTATATAAAATCTTATCAGTAGTCAAAACCAAGTGTTACTAGTACACCAAACAAGTTCAAAACAAGAAACTGGACCCACTCACGGCACGACACACCTGTCTCGTTTGGTCCATCGGTCAAAGCGCTTCCTCTTCTTGGCATAACAATAGAGTACAGTAATTTTTTTAGAATGCTCTTGGCATGTCGCTAACATGTGATGAGTTAACTGACCTTAATAGGCGGCAAAAACACCAGCCCGCCACACTTTGAGAGAGACGAGGAGCAAGAAGTGATACGGGCTGCCGGATTACTAGATCTAGGTGTCGGACGGAGGCAAAGAAATATGGTGATAGCGTAGTTTAGCCATGTAGTATGAAGTAACTACAGTGGGCTGCCATGTTTCGTACTCTTCCTGACTACTGTGGAGATGATTGGTTGATTTTATCTCGCTGAATAATATAAAATATTATGAGTGCAGACACTCCACCACGAGGTTCCTTGTCCTTGTCTGTCATCGGGAATCTATGTTCTTCCACTCTTTTTTGCGTGAGCTTTGTTCATCCTTTTGCCAACATGCAGCAACTCGCAGAAAGATGAGAAGCTTGCTTACTACGCCTTATCCCTCGCCAATGCGTGCGCGGTGGCTCGCAGCACGAGGAGAAACTTTTGCTTACAAGCGGTGGACGTGCAGCAGTTCATTTGGTCTCAGATTGCCAGCAGTTCAATCGACTTCCGGAAGAGGCGAAGAGCCAAGCGCAAGGTCACCTACTAAGAGCATGGTTAATAGTATAGCCAGCTGATGGCTATAAGAAACTGCCATGTCTTGTATAGACATCATTTGTAGTCACTCATATAGTAGTGTGGGCTACAAGGTTAGCTATAACATTACAACTTTTTCAACCTTCTCTCTTTCTCTTTCTTCACATTTATTCTATTTGTCTAGGAATCCACACATAGCTGGGCGCTTGCATGAGAACCCAGTGGGAGACATACATGGTAACATCACACATCTCTATCGGATTTCGGGTTCCGGCAAAACCCTTGAGGTTCGAACACCGGGGTGCGCACAAAGATCTCTCCCCCTCTCTAGATCGCACACTCCACGATCTCACGGCCTAGCTCGACAAACCCAAAGAACGAGAGACACAAGATTTATACTGGATTGGGCCATCGTTGTGGTGTAATACCCTACTCCAGTGTGGTGTGGTGGATTGCCTCTTGGGCTGAGGATGAATAGTTGCAAGGGAAGAACAACCTCCTGAGGAGAGGTGTTCTTGCGTTTGGTGAACTTGTGTGGTTCGGGATGATCCGGGTCTCCCCTCTCTCTATGGTGGTGGCTAGTCCTATATATAGAGGCCCGGGTCCTCTTCCCAAATATTAGGAGGGAAGGGATCCCACAACGGCCAGTTTGAAGGGGGAAAACTAGTACAAGTTATCGTGACAAAAGTAGTCTTTGCCTGCCAAAGGCTCTGGTGGTGACGCCGCCTTGGGCTCCATGGTGACCTCCATCCTGTTGTCCTGCTGGTCTTGCTCTTGTTGCACCGATATGGATACCTTTGCCTGATGCCTGGGGACTCCTCGCCTGCGCTTGCCACTTTAGCACCAAAGAGGAAATAAGGACATTGCGCACACTGGAGCCCGCCTGGCCTAGTCGTCATGGCTTGCGTCACAGGAACCTCGCGAGGTGTCCCTTGCCTTGATCTCTCCGCCCCTCGCGAGCCAGCCTGGTGAAGCAGCCCCTGAGGAGGTCTTGCGTCGTCTGCCTCACGAGGCTTGGCCCCTCGCGAGGGTCTTGAGTGTTTGCTGGTGAAGATGGGCCGTACAGGGCCGCTGGTGGAGCCACGCCGCGGGACGCAGGCAGGCAAGTCTGGGGACCCCCAGGCTCAAGGTGCGCTCGGGCTTGGCTTCGAGGCGAAGCCAAATTGCAAGTGCGGAGCGCCGCAGGCCCCAACAGCCTGCGGCCATGGTTGGTGCGTGGCGATTGATTGGACGTGGGCGTCTCCGCTTCCCCATGCTGCCTCGGCAACTGCC
Organism: Triticum dicoccoides; assembly: GCF_002162155.2. Taxonomy (NCBI): domain Eukaryota; kingdom Viridiplantae; phylum Streptophyta; class Magnoliopsida; order Poales; family Poaceae; genus Triticum; species Triticum dicoccoides. The sequence goes on along the minus strand of NC_041382.1, from coordinate 486,236,848 downwards.
CGTTTGACAAAAAGGCCGGAGCGGGCAACGCTTGCCTTCGTCTTGCTCCAGATTCCCTCTCTCGCTCCTTGCTTCCGAAATCCCCAGATCTACTTCAATCCCCTTCCGAGCTTCTGACCAATGGCTCCCCGAAAGGCCAAGGCCGCTTCGCCTTCTGCCTGGTACGAGCCGGCTCTAGACGCGCCCAATGTCTCGGAGAAGAACCTTTCCGCCACACGCCTGCTGACGGCGGGGGAAAACAACGAGAAGGGGAAGACCGAGCTCCGGGTTGGCTCCGCCGTGCCGGAGGCTTCAAAGAGCTCCTTCTACCCCTTCTTCATGAGCAGTGTCGTCGCTGGCTTGGCTCCCCCCTTCTCCGACTTCTTCTTCTTCGTCCTCCAACATTACAGGTTGCAGGCCCTCCATCTCCATCTCCATCCCAACTCCGTTCTTCTCTTGTCAATCTTTGCCTTCTACTGTGAGGTGTATGTCGAGGTGATGCCGTCTGTGGCATTGCTGCGTCACTTCTTCTTCCTCCGAATCAATGACAGCCACACCACAGGGTGCGCCAACTTCGCTGCAGCCGGCAAGGCCAACGTGATCTCGAAGGCCAGAAAGAAGGTCGATGGCTTCAGGAGCAAGTGGGTCATGATGGATGCCAAGTGTGTCCACCCACGGTTGAAGCTGCCAACGGAGATGCCCCAGATTGATGAGGGGTGGTCCTGCGCGAAGCTTACTGACAATCGGGCGAAGCTGGTGCTGGAGAAGATGAGCGCCAACTTGAGGCCGGGCAACGTGAAGGCAGCTAAGCTAACGAGGGCCATGCTCTTGAGGGAATTCCTGGTGCTGCGGGTGGCTCCTCTCCAGGCGCGCTCGTGCCCCTTGTGGACGTTCGGGGATGGAGAAGACAAGCTTCACTTGAGCCCGGAGGACTTGTCTAAAGAGGAGCTGGTTGTGGCTCTCCGCATCTTGGTCGGGGACGACCAGGAGTATCCACCGAATGCCCACATCCCTTTGTTCCTTCGGAAGGATGGAGCAGAGGTCGTGGCCGTCATGCCCACCTTTGATGGGCGCGGCCTGGTATCGCCGACGCCGCCAGTGGTCCCGGTGGCAACGGCGACGGTGGACATGTCTTCTGGCGATTCCAGTGAGGACGGGGAAGAGGAGGAGGGCAAGGGGCGTGACCCAAAGGCGACCCCCGAGGGGATGGGGGAGACCTCCCCCTTCCGCAAGGCCGACATCCTCTGCCTCCTGCTTATGATGATGACGAGGCCGACATCCTCCCGGAGAGGGGGGAGCTGCCCGCGGTTCCGACGAAGGGCAGGTCTACGCTGCTCTCCCGGCACGACGCTCCTGCCTTGCCGCCGCTAGGAGCTTCTTCTGGTCCATCTACTGCCCCTGCTTCTGCTCCTGGAGCCCGTGCGCCCGCGCCTCGGGCTGCGAAGCTCTCCGGCTTCAATCTTACTAAGCGGAGGGACTATGTCGTGGTGGACCAGTAAGTGTTCTTGTCCTACCTTGTTCTGGCTTTTGCTGCTCGTCCTTAACGCTTCTTCATTGTGCAACCAGGCCAATGCCCGCGGCAAAGAGGAGAAGGGAGGACGAGGTGGTACTGCTCGAGCCCTGATCACCTCCTGCGGCCACACCCCTCTCATGGGTAAGGGCGGCAATGGCACTCGTGCTTCTCCAGCCCGATCATGCTCGCGAGGCTGGGTGGAGCATCCACGGGAGGAGCCAGCCCCTGTGGCCCTGCTGGCTCCGAAGGTGCCAACGTCCTGTTCGAGCGCTGGGGTCCCCGAGGCTCAGGAGCCTCTGGTCTCCCAGGCCATGGTGACAACAACGCCTCCACCTCCTCCTGCCACATTGATGTCTCCGGGTTCCTCTTCCTCTCCTGACGTCCTAGAGCGTTCTCTTTCTGCGATGGCCCTGCTGCGAGAAGATCTTCAAGGCACCGATCGTCGCCTGGTGGCCGGGCGCCTAGAGCTGGTCTCTGGATGGCTTCACTCCGATGTGTCCGTCCGGGCAACGCTGAGCCAGGCTGTTGCGGACTCCGTGAAGGACAGGGAGGCCGTCGCCCAGGCTATGGCTGCCCGCGAGGTGGCGCTGAAGGATGCCGAGGCCGCCCAGGACTGCTGCCGGTCGCTAGTGGCCGAGCTGGAGACCATGCGGAGGGAGCGCACAAAGGAAGCCCGAGGCCGCAAGGCGGAGGAGGAGAAGATGAAGGCCCGAGAGGACGCTGTCAAGGATCGCGACGCCGAACTGGAGCAGTTGACGAAGGCACAGGCCACGGAGTGCAGTAAGCTGGAGGAGCTGGAGCAGAAGCCGCGGGCGGAGAAGGCCGAGCTTGACACCAAGGCAAAGGTCCTGGCTGAGGACTGCGCGGCCTTCAAGCTCCTCGAGGAGAGGTCTCGGACGGCGCTACGGTCGCTCTACGAGAAGGACTTGGATGAGCCGCTGGCCGGCAGCGACGAGGGCCCAACCCAGCTGCTTCCTTTTATGGTTGATGCGCTTGAGGACGTCGTGAGCGGTATCAGCCCCATGGCAGAGGAAGAAGCCCACGTTCTTTCTACGGTCACGCTGACACGCGTCTTCAGCCACCTCCATCTCCATGATCCTGCCGCCCGCCTTGACGAGCTGCTGGAGCCCGTGGACAACGAGCATTACGAGGCCACTGCTACAGCTGTGAAGGGTTAGGTGGAGGCCCTGCTGAAGAGGTTCCGCGCCTTTGCTCCCGTGCCCTCGACCAGTGGTGCTGCTGATCCTGCAACTCCGGACGGTGGGACAGGCGAAGATGGCGCCGTTGGAGGAGAAGCATCCCCTACAGGCGGCGGCGGTGTCCAGGGATGACTTGCTGGCAGCTCCTTTCCTGTTTCAGTTTATGCACCATGCCTCGTGGAGGCGTTAAACTCGTGTTTGGTTTCAGGAGAACAATATGTCTTGTAATATTTGCTTTGAAATTCTGCGATTTCCTTTCCATTTGCTTTACGTTCTATGTCGGCAGGGCCCGACCCCGCGCATACCTCAGCCGCCATTGGGCCATCCGGATCACCAGGACGGACTAGGGAGTGAGGGGCTATGTGATCAGTTATATAACACCCCCAATGCGGCTATATCTCCCACGTGTTGGGGCACGACTTAGAGGCATAGTCGCCTAGTAGTTTTGTTGCACGAGGGGTAATCTTCACACAATCCCATGTACTGAATAAGAAAGGGATAAAGAGTTGGCTTACAATTGCCACTTCACACAATACATAAATAATTCATACATCATCCAAATACACTCAAAGGTCCGACTATGGAACCAAAATAAAGGAAGACAGCCCCAAATGCTAGATCCCCGATCGTCCCAACTGGGCTCCACTACTGATCATCAGGAAACGAAACGTAGTAACGACCCAGATCCTCGTCTAACTCCCACTTGAGTTCGGTAGCATCACCTTCACTAGCATCATCGGCACCTGCAACCGTTGGAAGTATCCGTGACTCACAAGGACTCAGCAATCTCACACCCGCGAGATCAAGACTATTTAAGCTTATGGGTAGGAGAAGGTAGTGAGGTGGAGCTGCAGCAAGCACTAAGCATATATGGTGGCTAACATACGCAAATCAGTGCGAGAAGAGAAGCAACACAACGGTCCAGAAGCTAGAAGTGATCAAGAAGTGATCCTGAAACTACTTACGTTCAAGCATAACACAAGACCGTGTTCACTTCCCAGACGCCGCCGAAAAGAGACCATCACGGCTACACACGCGGTTGATTCATTTTAATTAAGTTAAGTGTCAAGTTCTCTACAACCGGATATTAACAAATTCACATCTGCCACATAACCGCGAGCACGGCTCTCGATAGTTTATATTCTGCAGGGGTGTCCCAACTTAGCCCATCACAAGCTCTCACGGTCAACGAAGGATATTCCTTCTCTCGGGAAGACCCGATCAGTCTCGGAATCCCGGTTACAACACATTCCGACAATGGTAAAACAAGACCAGCAAAGCCACCTGATGTGTCGACAAATCCCGATAGGAGTCGCACATATCTCGTTCTCAGGGCACACCAGATGGGCCAGACGTCGGGTTGGCATAGACCCTGGTTGCCCTGGTGCGTCGGACATCGCCCAGTTTGAACCAACACTCAGAGGAGCACTGGCCCGGGGGTTTAAAATAAAGATGACCCTTGAGTCCATGGAACCCAAGGGAAAAAGGCTTAGGTGGCAAATGTTAAAACCAAGGTTGGGCCTTGCCGGAGGAGTTTTATTCAAAGCAATATGTCAAGGGGTTCCCATAACACCCAACCACGTAAGGAACACAAAATCAAGGAACATAACACCGGTATGACAGAAACTAAGGCGGCAAGAGTGGAACAAAACACCAGACAAAAGGCCGAGCCTTCCACCCTTTACCAAGTATATAGATGCATTAAAATAAATAAGATATAATAATGATATCTGTAACAGACTGGATTTTTGCTCTTTTCTTTTTCCTTTGATTTTCTTGGATTTTCGGTTTTTTAGGTTTTATAGTGGCTTGTCACCCTCATCGTCATCCCAAGATCATGTCATTTCCATCCTTGACCTAACCCAAAATTCTTTTGTTGGGAATATTCCTTTCCTGATAAAGGACTAACCCTTAAAACCCTAGGTTGTGAAGCAACCTATATCTCTGTCACTCCTACAATTCCCAAATAATTCACATAAATTGTTTGGGTAATATCTTCCTCAAATATGGCAAAATATTTCATTGCCATGTTCAAAAATAATCCTCCAATAATTCTTTTCCTTTTCTGTCCTAAATGGCACTTTTGCAAAGGAAGTGCTATTTATATTTTCTTGATTGACCCCAAACTTCTTGGACATCTTTTCATGTCCAAATAATTGACCTGTGCCAAAATACAACTCAATTTGCCTAGTAAATATTCCTGAGCAATTTTTCAAAGTTCTTGTCTTAGGGAAGTGATTGTGAAGGAAGTATAAGCTAGGCATATCCAAATGAGTTGAAATTTTGCAAAGTCCTTTATATGATCTTATCATGACTCTACACCAAATATGAGCTCATGTAACTCATCCATGTGAGCCCAGCTCCAAATCTTAGTTTCTGGTTAGATTTTCAGTTTGTGAAGAAACTATATTTTATATTGCTTCATTTAACCTGAAAATTTTCCAGGGCATTCTTCAATCAATATAAACTCCCTCCACCAAGTTTTAGCTCAATTAGTTAATCCAATTGCCCTGTGAAATTTTTCCAATTTTCTGTCCAGAATGAAGCATTGTGAAGCAAGTGCCACTTTGGTATTTCCAAATGGCATGAAATCTTTACAGCAGCTTCAAACCATCATATAACCCCTCTATGCCAAATTTCAGCTCATGAAAATCTAGTATGTGAGTGTATCATCCAAATACCTAATTTTGGCCAGTTTTGCACTTTCTACAGCAACCCTCATCTAAACTCCTCCTCTTGGTCTGATTTTTGGTCATCAGCATCAACTTACTGTGTTATCATCAGTAGACAAACTATTTACCACGTTACCTAGCTGGTTTAATCATAGGAAGTTACAAACACCTTCTTACATATTTACTTTGGAGATAAGTGCAAATCTCTTCTTTGACACTGGACCGATTTATTTCCTCATTTTGACTGAGGACACGACTGTCCATCTACTGGACATGGTCGGCCACGCCAAAGAGCGCCGCTTGCGCCAGTGCACGTGGTGATCACGCTTGCGTCATGGTTGAATGCGTGCTCTGGCTTGTTCCGGCCACTGTTCTCGTCTCCTCCCTCCTCATCTCGACCTCCATTCATGTCCTGGAGCTCGCCCGTGCTCGACTGCATCGCCCTGCGTCGCTGCCTCATCATGGTTCGCCATAAATGCGCCGCTAGCGCCATGCCCGTGTCGCGTCCAGCCTCTGCCCACCATTAAAGCTCGGTCAGGATCTCGTCCGTGAGCTCTAGAGCCCTCCTCCGCGCCTATATAAGGGTCGCCGAGTCCCTCCGCACCTCAACCATCTCTCCCTCGCCTCATTTGCTCTCTGGATACCACCCCATCTCGCCGGAGTTCGCCTCGGTCCACCATGGCCGCCTCGGCCTCGACTTGGTTCTGACCAACCCGAGCCTCCTCTCCTCCTCCTACCATGTCCACCGACTCCCCTCGTCCCACAGAGCCGCCCAACCACCTCGCCCCTCACCGAAGTGCACCGTGGCCGCGTGCTCCTCATACGACCGCTGCCCATGCCTCTCGGTCACCTCGTCGCCCCCCATCCGGATTTCCTCCATCTCTCCCGACGCCGCCAACGCACTCCCCACACCTCTACCAGCCTCCCCATCTCCTCCGTTCATCGCCGGAGAGCTTGCATCGCCGAGAGCCGTCGCCGCCAGAAGGTCCTGGCGCCTCCCGTCGCCACGACCTCCCCTCCTCTCCACCCCTCCCCGGCGCCGCCTTACCCTCTGAACGGGTGCGCCATGGCCTACCGCACCCGCTAGTGGCCTTGGCTCGGCCGGAGATGGCCGGAGCCAGCCGCCCCCCTCGCCTGAGCGCTCCCGACTGGCCTCATTCCTCCTCTGTTCCTCGCATGAGCAAATAGAGGGAGGAAGATGACGTGCACCCGACCCCCTCCCCCTTCCCCTAGGACCCACATGATAGTGGCCCAGGCACCTCATCCCACGTGGCAAGTGGAGATGGCTTTTCCAGGGTACGTCTTCTCTATTCTGAAAGCGTATTCTATTTCTACTTCGGCCTGAAGTACATTTTCTAAGTCAGAAAGCGTATTTTCTCAAATCTGTTTCTGCCTTATCCACTCAGGGACCCGTTGGTGATAAAGTTTTCACAGATTCATCCATGTTCTTCCAATCTTCACAACTTTTCAACCATAACTCCGATTGAGGTGAAACCAACGCTCACTTCTTCGTATCGTTGAGCTCTATCATTTGGTAACATTTTCACTACGTGGTTTCATAGTGAAAATGACCATTTTGCCCTTGCCTCTAATCAACCCCCCCCCCCCGAGAGAAAATCGTCCGACGTTTTGTTCCGCGGTTTCACCGCACTTCTTCCTGGAGTCTCCGTCACCCCAGGCAAGACACAATACCCACTTGCATGATAGTCATGCAGTAGCCATGGTTTTCAACTTAAATATTTATTAAATGTTTGCTTAAAATATGTTATCGTTGTTTCAGTAATGATTCTTGGTTAGTGATTACTTTCTTGCTATGTTGTTATGCACCTAGTTGTCATGCCCTGCTAGTTGCTAGTATTCCTTTCATATGCTTATGCTTGCTAGTGGTACATGTTGATGTTGGTAATGGTCTTCGGTGCATGACTGCCGTCTTTCCCGAGTATCGTTGTTATGCTTGAACCATTGCATCCAGTTGGTTAAATGCTTGCATGATGGCAGTGTTGATATGTTCTTGCATGATATATATTGTTGATGCTAGTGGTCATGCTATGTTTCGGAGAAGTATGTACTTATGATGTTCATGCTAGTCTATATGACATGCTTAGTTGGATATGATTCATTGTTGATATGGTGGATAGTTATGTGGTTCTCTCATGATTATGTTGATATCATGCTCATGCATTGTAATTGCATCATGTATTTTATCATGGCTCAGCATATTTGCATTCAAGTTTAACTGGATTAAATTAAACTTGAACAACTGTTGGCTGAGTCATGGTGCCACCATATCGAACTGACCAGTGCAATCATGCTTACCTGTATGGGTAGGTCCTAACTGGGTCTATTATCATGCCTCTCGCCGGTGCCTCCAACTAGGGAAGGTTATGGGCGTGCGGTACCCTGGCTCGGTAAGCAGACATAACCTTGTGTGCCTGTTGTTGTTACTATGGATCCGGTCCGCGTGAGGGACGTTTTGGCCACGACGGTGGTCGTTGTGTCTTTGGTAGACATGGGGCCACCCAGGACTAGCCCAGTGGGGAGTGAGTTGGAGTGGTCGGGAGAGTGTCATGGCAGTAGATCGGTTTTGTCGGAACGCCGTTGGTCCACCCGAATGGGAGTGCGAGGCCATGGGTTTCGTAGTGTGGGTATAGTGTACTAACCTCTGCATAGTGTATATTAAATCTATCGATAGCCGCACCCGTGGATAAGGGCCCAGTTCGTAGTTGGTCACACTATGAGTCAACAGTAACAATAATAATAATGTGCTTATAACAACCCCGGTTCGATGATGAGATAAGTTGGTTGTGATCATCGTAAGGATCACCGTTTGAGGCCAGGTATTGGTCATGGTTGTGATCGTCGGAAGGATCATGGTTTGAGACCAAGTGTTGGTCATGGTTGGGATCGCAGGGAGGATCACGTTTGGTTACGAGGTAACCCGAGCAGAATAAATGGTGCATGTAGTGTCATCATGTTGCTGATTTATATGTTCATGTCATGATCATATTGTTCTAGCAGTATATTGGTCATGTTATTCATACCATGATCATATGGTTCTAGCAGTATTATGTTCATGGCATGAATAACCCGAGCAGATTTATATGTTCATGTCATGATCATATTGTTCTAGCAGTATATTGGTCATGTTATTCATGCCATGATCATATGGTTCTAGCAGTATTATGTTCATGTTGTCCATGCCATGTTTTATGGTTCTAGCAGTATTATGTTCATGTTGTCCATTCCATGTTTTTCTGCTGATCTCATGATAATTCCTGCTTAACCTGTAATTGCCATGATGTTGTTTGTCCTGAATGCTTCTGGTTATTGTGAGCTTGCAAGTACATTCAATGTACTGACCTGGAGTGTCATGCCAGTTTGCAGGTCATGCCTGGATTGCTTGCTTGTTTGCTGTTGTTCCTGTGTTCATCAGCTAGGATAACCGTTCCAGCCAGAGTCCCTGCGGATTAGAGTCCATCATCGTCGTTCATTGTTCCGCTGCCAGTAGTTGTTTCGCTGCTTCGAGTTGTTATGCTGCTTGTATAGAGCAACTGTGGTTGGTGTAGTGTCGTTGTGCCGATGTTATTCATTGTATTATCAGAACCCTTGTATTCATATTCGTGTTGTAATAGAGAGCTGGTTTTCTATACTAAGCAGTGACGTATTCCAGAAGGCTTCACCTTGATCTTTGGGCTGGAATACAGGGCGTTCCGGTTTTCTCTGAGCCGGGGTGCCACAGGCTTGGTATCAGAGCAGGTCTGGCTGTAGAGCGTCCTAGTCCGCTGGAACGTTAGAAAATGGTAGTATAGGGTCTGGTTGTTGCCCTTGCTTGCTGCATTTGGTTGTTGCATTTGTTTGCTGCATATAGTATTATTTCGGTTACCCTTAACCCCTGTTTCATGCGTAGATGGCGGTCAACTTCCATGAGTTCAGTGCCCTTCCCTTAGATCCCGGTGTTGTTCCTATTGAGTTCAGTCCCACTCCTGCACCTCTCAGCTTGGCCGCCCTCCTTGGCGACATGTGGCATAATATTTATCCCCTCGGAGATCCACCTCATTATCAAGTATTCCAGTTTTCTGCTGGAGGAAGAATTCAGGAATATGTTGCTCATGTCCATCTGTCAGCCCCGATTCCTGTCGGTAAGCGCACGTATAGTTTCCACGACAGTTACGACGCTACTCCTGAGCATGCCGTTCAGCTTGCCGCAATGGCAGGAGTCACTGGTCTTCGTCATCAAGAGAGCATGGTGCAAGAGAACCGTGCTTATCAATATTATCCCACCATCGTCAAAAATCCTAGGCGAATCCAATTTCCCTCCGTCAACCCTCAAGATGACCCGGCTATCCTCGCCATGTCTCGTTACATGACGGTCGAGTGTCTTCTTATTTCTGAGTTAGTCCGAGACGCCATTTGGGCTAGGAGATTGCTTGGTGTCGCTTTACCTCGGTCTCTGCTAGCTTCTCCAGATCGTCCGCCTCGTCCATCCGGAGTTTCAGAGTCAGCGGTTCCACTCGCTACTCCCTTAGCTTCTTTGTCAGTTCGTGAGCGTTTGCTCAAGCGTAGGATGTAATCCTTAGTGTAGTGTTTGTGCATCTACTGTAGCATCATGCTTGTGTGTGCCTGTGTGGAGCAGCTTTATAGCTTGTTTGTTGTGTGCTTTGTTGCAATAAATTGTTTTCTCATGCTTCTTTGTTTTGAATCCTCGGTGTTACCCCCTTATGGAAATTATTCCTCGACCGACACCGGATCAGAAGGACCCGTAACCAGTACAGATATACACCAAGAAATTCGGTTAAAAGCAATGAGTTTTTCAGCCAACAACATTGTATTGCAGGCATCTGTCCAGATAAAAAAAATGGTATTTTGATCAGACATTCAGCAACAAGTACCTGCCAGAGATGCATTTTATTGCAGCAATGATTAAATCAGCAAGAGAACAAAATTGGATCAACCGTGCATTTCAAGTCAAAGCTATGGGCTATGCACAATGATTGAATGTGCCATAAGTCACAATTAAGGCACTACGACACCCAGAAGTAAGTCCAAATACGCAATGAATTCAGTAAGGATAGTCAGAAAATTCTTGTCATATCAATAATCAGCTGCCGGACTGACAAAAATATATATGTCATTCCATTCACCAAGAAAATCAGTCCCGTCCTTATCCACAATTTATTGACGAAGTATACAAAGACAAGGTTCCCAGTCTACATTGATAGGGTATGAATGGATTCCCATGCAAGATATTCAACTTTCTCAATAAAATACTACAAAAGCTTCTGGCATAAGGTACCGAGTCTTCCCTAGCAAAGTCTTTAAGGGGGGGGAAGCTTATGAGGTACGATACCCCGTTTTTCCTCAAAAAGATATCCACCGAAGGCTTCGAGCATAAGCCACCCAGTCTTCCTCAGCACGACACCCCGGTGGTTTCCGAACGCAAGCTGCCCAGTATTCTTTTGTACGACACTAATACAAGACATTAAATTATGAATTGTTAGCATATGACAGTGTTTTCCAAATGGCAGGTCTGCGACAATCTGGTCTGAATCAAAAATCAGTCAGGACAAAGGTATGCCTCGAGAATCAGATATTAGTTCATTCAGTATGCTGCCAAGTCCATGAAAGTCTCTCGCACAAGGAAGAATTCACGGTACACATCCGACAACCTCACCGGTTATTCTAGAAACAAAAACCAGTGGGTGATGCCATAATCAACAAGTCTTGAAGGAAAGACAACATTGAGACAATAATCTTGGTAGTGATTATCAAAATCGGTCCCGCACATCCAACAATATGATGTTATTAACCCTGTCACTGTCCAGCATAATCCACAATAGTATTGAGATCTGTATAACCACACGTGAGCCGGATAAATATACCGAGGCTCAAAACATGAACCAGACCAAGGTATGATTGCCAGATATTGTACGTAATAGTACTCAGGGCCGCGAAAATAATCAAGGATATATATATAAGGCCCTGCTCTTTCAGTTGAGGATCCAGATGAAGAAAGTAATAATGAAAGAGCAAGACCAACAATATAGGTATGCCGGTTATTATGTAAAAAATGTGGATGCCCAAGACCGTCTGATTCCACGGCAATCCAAGCAAAGAGCATAGCGAGGCAACTAGCTCAGTCCACAGTATGCTCAGAATTGTCAGCATTGAATACCCGAGTCTCTCCAGTCAGACTCATGGACAACTCAATATATTGACCTCAACACCCGTGATGGCGCATCGCATAGACTGTTATTCCCAGGGAGATACTAGCAAAAATGAAGAATCCAGTTGAAAACATATACTTTGAGGATTGTTATCTCTCGCATAGGCGAAGCAATTAAAAGAATAGCCTGTGTGGATGAGATTCTTTGCCAAGATCATCGCTAGTCAAGTCTGCAAATCTTATCATTAGAAGATGGTGCATTTTTCTATCAGTCACGACAAGCGATAGTCAAACCTTTGGTACAACTTGGATACTCAAGACTGTGAAGCCAGTCAAGATAAGTCAAAAACTCATGCAAGATGTCAGCATCCGTTAGCAAAAACAGATATGATCCACATCACTATTTTGGAACCAGAAGGCATGCCAATATTCAAGGAATCCGATGCCTAGATAGAAGAGATTCTTTGTTCCATGGGAAGATATGTTCCCCAACTCCATGGAATATTCTCGGTACTCGATACTAGAATAACATTTCCAGCAAGGATCAATATCAGGAAGGACATGTATGTCCGTAAAAATAATATTTCGGATGCCAGCTCAGCCAACAGATATGAAAGAAAATTTGAGTCCATATAAACAGGAACATATGAGGTACGTCCTATCAGAATGTCAGATACAACAAAGCAAACCACCCCAGATCAAGATAGTCAGTCAGATCCAATTCAATGGAAATATTATATAAGAATGAATAAAAGAAACCTTAGTTGGAAACGGTTTCTTCAAGTCAGAAAGATTATTTATCCCTGAGCAACCAAATCTCTAGGACGAGATTTCTTTAAGGGGGGAAGGTTTGTAACAGCCTGGATTTTTGCTCTTTTCTTTTTCCTTTGATTTTCTTGGATTTTCGGTCTTGTTTTGCTTTTCCGTGGCTATGTGGTTCTGAAACTTGGGAAGATCATGTCTTCCTAGGTTTTATAGTGGCTTGTCACCCTCATCATAATCCCAATATCATGTCATTTCCATCCTTGACCTAGCCCAAAATTCTTTTGATGGGAATATTCCTTTTCTGATAAAGGAATAACCCTTAAAACCCTAGGTTGTGAAGCAACCTATATTTCTGTCACTCCTAAAATCCCAAATAATTCTCATAAATTGTTTGGGTAATATATTCCTCAGATATGGCAAAATATTTCATTGCCATGTTCAAAAATAAGCATCCAATAATTATTTTCCTATTCTGTCCTAAATGGCACTTTGCAAAGGAAGTGTTATTTATATTTGCTTGATTGACCCCAAACTTCTTGGACATCTTTTCCTGTCCAAATAATTGACCTGTGGCAAAATTCAACTCAATTTGCCTAGTAAATATTCCTGAGAAATTTTTCAAAGTTCCCCTCTGAGGAAAGTGATTGTGAAGGAAGTATAAGCTAGACATATCTAAATGAGTTGAAATTTTGCAAAGTCCTTTATATGATCTTATCATGACTCTACACCAAATATGAGCTCATGTAACTCATCCATGTGAGCCCAGATCCAAATCTTAGTTTCTGGTCAGATTTTCAGTTTGTGAAGCAAATATATTTTATATTGTTTCATTTAAGCTGAAACTTTTCCAGGTCATTCTTCAATCAATATAAGCTCCCTCCACCAAGTTTTAGCTCAATTCGTTAATCCAATTGCCCTGTGAAATTTTTCCATGTTTCTGTCCAGAATGAAGCTTTGTGAAGCAAGTCCCACTTTGGTATTTCCAAATGGCATTAAATTGTTATAGAAGCTTCATACCATCATATAACACCTCTATGCCAAATTTCAGCTCATGACAATCTAGTATGTGAGTGTATCATCCAAATTCCTAATTCTGGCCAGTTTTGCACTTTCTACAGCAACCCTCATCTAAAGTCCTCCTCTTGGTCTGATTTTTGGTTATCAGCATCACCTTAGTGTGTGATCATCATCAGACAAACTATTTACCACGTTACCTAGCTGGTTTAACCACGGGAAGTTACAAACACCTTCTTACAGATTTACTTTGGAGCTAAGTGCAAATCTCTTCTTTGCCCCTGAACCGATTTATTTCCTCATTTTGACTGAGGACACGACGGTCCATCTACTGGACCTGGTCGGCCATGCCAAAGAGTGCCGCTTGCGCCAGTGCGCGTGGTGATCACGCTTGCATCATGGTTGAACGCGTGCTCTGGCTTGTTTCGGCCACTGTTCTTGTCTCCTCCCTCCTCGTCTCGACCTCCATTCATGTCCTGGAGCTCGCCCGTGCTCGACTGCATCGCCCTGCGTCGCTGCCTCGTCGTGATACGCCATAAATGCGCTGCTAGCGCCATGCCCATGTCGCGTCCAGCCTCTGCCCGCCATTAAAGCTCGGTCGGGAGCTCGTCCGTGAGCTCTAGAGCCCTCCTCCACGCCTATATAAGGACCCCCGAGTCCCTCCGCACCTCAACCATCTATCCCTCGCCTCATTTGCTCTCTGGAACCACCCCATCTCACCGGAGTTCGCCTCTGTCCACCATGGCCGCCTCGGCCTCGGCTTGGTTCCGACCAACCCGAGCCTCCTCTCCTCCTCCTACCATGTCCACCGACTCCTCCTCGTCCCACTAAGCTGCCCCACCACCTCGCCCCTCACCGGAGTGCACCGTGGCCGCGTGCTCCTCGTCCGGCCGCCGCCCGTGCCACTTGGTCGCCTCGTCGCCACCCCCCATCCGGAGTTCCTCCATCTCTCCCGATGCCACCAACGCACTCCCCACACCTCTACCAGCCTCCCCATCTCCTCCGTTCATCGCCGGAGAGCCCGCATCACCGAGAGCCGTCGCCGCCAGAAGGTCCTGGCGCCTCCCGTCGCCGCGACCTCCCCTCCTCTCCACTCCTCCCCAGCGCCGCCTTACCCTCTAAACGGGTGCGCCATGGCCTCCCGCACCCTCTGGTGGCCTCGGCTCGGCTGGAGATGGCCGGAGCCGGCCGCCCCCCTCGCCTGAGTGCTGCTGCCTGGCCTCGTTCCTCCTCTGTTCCTCGCGTGAGCGAACAGAGGGAGGAAGACGACGTGCGCCCGACCCCCTGCCCCTGCCCCTGGGCCCCACGCGCCAGTGGCCCAGGCACCTCATCCCACGTGGCAAGTGGAGACGGCTTTACCTGGGTACGTCTTCTCTTTTCTGAAAGCGTATTATTTTTCTACTTCGGCCTAAAGTACGTTTTCTAAGTCAGAAAGCGTATTTTATCAAACCTGTTTCTGCCTTATCCACTTAGAGACCCGTTGGTGATAAATTTTTCACAGATTGGTCCCTATTCTTCCAATCTTCACAACTTTTCAACCACAACTCCGATTGAGGTGAAACCAATGCCCAGTTCTTCGTATGGTCGAGCTCTATCTTTTGGTAACATTTTCACTAGGTGATTTCATAGTGAAAATGACCATTTTTCCCTTCCCTCTAATCAGCCCCCCCCCCCCCGAGAGAAAATCATCCGACGTTTTGTTCTGCGGCTTCACCGCACTTCTTCCTGGAGTCTCCGTCACCAAGCAAGCCACAATACCCACTTGCATGATAGTCATGCAGTAGGCATGGTTTTCAACTCGAATATTTATTAAATGTTTGCTTGTTTAAAATATGGTTATCGTTGTTTTAGTAATGATTCTTGGTTAGTGCTTACTTTCTTGCTATGTTGTTATGCACCTGGTTGTCATGCACTGCTAGTTGCTAGTATTCCACTAGTAGAAAAAGGGCCATTTGTCCCGGTTCATGAGGCCCATCTGTCTCGGTTGCGGAACCGGGACTAAAGGGTCATTACTAATGCCCTTGGCCATTAGTCCCGGTTCTTATACGAACCGGGATAGATGGGCCTCCACGTGGCCATTGTGGCGAGCCCAGGCAGGAGGGCCTTTAGTCCCGGTTGGTGGCACCAACCGGGACCAATAGGCATCCACGCGTCAGCTGTCCAGGGGCTAGGATTTTTGTTTTTTTTTCTGAAAGGGGGGTGGATTTGGGGTTTTTGTATGGTTAATTAAGGTGTTTCATATATTGCGTTAGGTAGCTAATAATTAATAGAGAGAAGTGTCCTCTCTTATCTTCGTGCTTGGTCGATGCTACGTACTATACGTATAGAGAGGCCCTCGGCATGCTAGCTAGTAAGAAAATGAAGGAAACCATTAAGTACAGAAGTTCTTCATGCATACCGAGAGAAGTGATCGACATCTCCTTCTCTGAGAGATTTGTCGAACAACAAGTTTTCGTATTATCTATTAGACGCTACTGGCTACATACATATACAATATGTAAGATCTGTTACAATCCCCTAGCATCTGAAATCAAGTTCCACACGGTATTCTCCGGCTTTATTGATGACGTGGTCAAGAAAGAATCCCGCTAATTCCTCTTGAATTGCTTTCATGCGATCTTCTGGTAGGAGTTCATTCCGCATCTCCCACGTCTAATTTGAAGAAAGGGGTTAATACATATATATGAATGAAACTCAACAGAAATGATGGTGTAATAAAATGAAATTGTGAATATTATTGCTTACGCACATCAAATTGTCTTTTAGAGTAGCCCTGCTTATCTTTGCAAGTCGCGTTGTATATGAACTCGCACACGTAGTATCCACAGAAATCATTCCCTTGTTCCTGACACAAGCACTTTACGAGAAATAGAGGTCAATCAAACTGATAATGAAGCATTATAAATGGCATTGATGAAATTAGCTAGAATCAACGGGATCGAGATGCGCGGAACTAGCTAGCTAGTACTACTTACTTTGGGGTATGTCCATCGCAGCTCCCCCGACATTCTCGGAGCTTGTGCGGGTGAATACTTTCCAAACCTTGCGAGACGAAGAAAACAATTACTTGATATCAGGAAATGAATAAAAAGTTACCGATATGGTGC
This sequence comes from Triticum dicoccoides, assembly GCF_002162155.2. Taxonomy (NCBI): domain Eukaryota; kingdom Viridiplantae; phylum Streptophyta; class Magnoliopsida; order Poales; family Poaceae; genus Triticum; species Triticum dicoccoides. Next base: position 486,220,436 of record NC_041382.1, on the reverse strand, counting down.
GATAATGATCGATTGAACTTACTTCTCGAGCATTTTAGTCTTGTCCGCATAGGTCTCGGGAGATTTTCGTCTCGAGTCTAAGACGGTTACTAGTCCCTGCTCAAGCTTAATCTCTAGGAGAATATAGTGGAAGCTGCACACGCATGCGTAACTCATCAATTACATTACTATAACCTCACTCGAGTAATAAGGGAAACTGAATATGCACAATACAGTAACACTCACTCGAAGTTGTAAGGAAAGAGTATTTTATCTTTGTTTTGATTTACTATCAATGATTAGAGCAAGTTGGCCTCAGCATCATCTGCGTTCTTTTCAACCTCAAATTTATCTATGAGATTTGTGTTAATGAACCCAATATCATACATTTCTGCTTTTCTGCACTCGACAATCTTCAATCTGCATAATATAGTGAGGATAATCATATATACATGCAATGAACGAGCTGAGCTATATATAGAGACTTAATGACAGAAGTAGTACTTACAGACAGTAGCAGGTGACCGTTAATTTCTCGAGGGCCTTTTGATTGAACCACTGGAAGAACTCCTCAAATGGAACAGTCAACAAATCAATTCCAACGAGGTCGTGCTCCTCTTTAACTCCCAGATACAAAGTATTCGTCCCCCCAAGCTCTCTGCAGGTTTCCATGTACCAATCATGGAATCTTCGCATCATCGTTGTTAGAGATTTTTCATCTTTGACAAGAAGCTTCCCGTAATGGTATTGGTGTTCTTCCACCTCCAAGAAATCATAATGTACATCGTCGGGCAGGTAATCTTCAAGATTGCTATAACCGGGCACCATCCCCGGATCATTAGCGACGATATCGCTAGACACCTTGAGCGGGGGGCACGATTGGTCCGCTTGTTTGCCGAGCTGGGCAATTTTTTTCCCAACTCGTCGTTCTACTAACCTTCGATCACTGATAGTATTTCCCGACTGCTCTGCTTCGATATATACCTTTGCAGTAATGCGCTCATAGTTGGTTTTCGGCGGAGACTTTGGTGGTTTCCTCAGGGCATCGAGTGTGCACTTTGCTTTCACCCGGTCTACCTTCTCCTCCGGAGGTGGATGTCTCTTTGCTTTCACCCCTTCAAAGAAGTCATTCACTTCTTTTTCCACGATCTTCGCGTTTTCTTCCACGGTCCTCTCGTATGGTAACTTCTCTAGAGGCTTGAGAGGTGGACCGAATCTGTATTGCCAGCCTCAGGCTATACTTCTAGACGCTGGAGCAAACGGAGCGGCTGCGACTGTCTTCTTTTGTGCTTGCTTATGAGGCAGAGGAGAAGGACTATGACGCGCCGGAGCCGCTAGGGCAGCGGCGGGTCTCTTCCGCCCTTGCTGGCGGGGCGGAGAAGGAGGAGGCTGGTGGCTGCTCGGGTGCGCCGGCGCAGGCGAAGAAGAAGGCGGAGTGCCGTCATGCACCGGAGAAGGAGGCTGGTGGCTGCTCGGGCGCGCCAACGCAGGCGGAGAAGGAGGCGGAGTGCCGCCACACGCCGGAGAAGGAGGCTGAGTGCCCTGATCACTCGCCGGAGGAGGAGGCGGTGGAGGAGGCGGAGTGCCTTGACTCGCCGGAGGAGGAGGAGGAGGAGGCTAAGGCATCCAGTTCATAGGGTTGATGAGATCCTTCCGCCATAGGCATGGAGTCTTAGAAAAGAACCCAGCCAAGTCTCCCCGTCACCCGTAGGGTGGTCAAGCTGGAGGTCCTCAAATCCTTATGTGATTTCATCGACCATCACCCTAGCATATCCTTCTGTAATCGGCCGACAGTGAAAAGTTGCGCTAGGTTCAGGAGGTGCAACAGAGCCAACAGCCGCCTTGACTTTCAAATCCATCCACTTCATCATAAGGTGGCAATTCTAAGACTCCGTGATAGCATCCACGGGGTAGCTAGCAGGAGCCGGGAAGACAGGCTCCTGAAGCAGCTCCGTGGAAGCCACGCTGCTTCTTCGCTGAGATCGCGGGGTAGCTTCGGGTGTAGCAGCTTCGGCAGGTCGCGCGCTGCGGGCCTCGTCTCGTTCCTCTAGCGCTTGTACCCTTGCATGCAGCGCCTGTAGTTGGGTCAGCTCCTTTTTCTTCTTCCTCTCCTGACGTTTGTAACCGCCTACGTCGGGACATCCAGCCTTCCACGAAAGGGAGCCTGGCGTGCCTCGTGTGCGTCTAGGGTGCTCAGGATTCCTGAGGGCCTCTGTGAGCTCGTCGTTCTCTCTGTCCAGAATGAATGTCCCTTGCTGCGCCTTTTCGATATAATCATGAAGCTTCACGATGGGTGTGTTCAGCTGCTCGTTGGTCCAAACACACTTCCCTGTTATAGGGTCCAATTTTCCCCCAACCCCGAAGAACCAAGTCCTGCAACGGTCTGGCCAGCGTCGCGTCTCTGGTTTGACCCCTTTAGCAATGAGGTCATTCTCAGCCTTGTCCCACAACGTTCGGGCTTTCAGGTAGCCACCTGACCTCATGCGATGGTGATGCTTCTTCTTTGTAGCATTTTTCTTGTTTGTCGCTGACATCTTCGCTGCTCTCTCAGATTTCTTTTTGAGGACAAATGCGGGCCACTGATCTTTAATCTTCTCAAATCGGCCGATGAATTCTGGAGTCTTCTCTTGGTCGACAAATGATGATTTCAGCTCATTCTTCCACCTCCTGAATAGCTCAGCCATCTTCTTAAGAGCATAAGCATTGATCATTGGCTTTTTAACTGGATTCTCCGGATCCTCCTCTGGTGGGAAGGTGAAATTTTCCTGCAACGCGGTCAAAATATCAGCTTTCTACCTATCGCTGACATAAGACACCTGAGAGTCTTTGTCCTTAGGCTTCAACCATTGCTCGATGTTGATCGGGATCATGTCCCTAGCTAGAACCCCATAGTGAGAATTAAATTTTTGCTTGGTCCGGAGGGGTTCAATCGGTTGGCCAGTGCAATCAATTTCGACGATCGTGTACCTTTCATCCGTGCGCAACTTTCTCTTCGGGCCTCGTCTCGTTACCGAAGTGTTGCTCGATCCGGAGGGCTAGTAAAGAAGAAAAAGAAGAGAGTTAATATGTGTACATACCAAAAACAATTAATGCATCAATTAGATATAGTCAGCACATGCTTAATTAATTAATATATACATATATACCTGGCCGGACTCCATTCGGTCACCGAAGCCGTCATCACGGCGTCCTTCCCCCTCCGTTCGGTCATCGGAGCCGTCATCACGGTGTCCTTCCCCCTCCATTTGGTCACCGGAGCCGTCCTCATGGTGTCCTTCCTCCTCCATTGTTTGATCATCGTCGTAACCTGCTTCTTCATCATGTCTTTCCAGACCATCGGTGCATGTGACGTTGAGAAACGACAAGACGGAATCACTTCCATGTATGATTATCTCGCCCAACACCGCTTCTGTTGCTTCGTCTCGGGGGTGCGGGTCCATAGTTTCCGCAAATATTTACAACATGGCAATTATTATTCGAACATGACAAATGGATATATTAGTGGCAAACATAGAACTAGCTAGCTAAGCACAATAAGGAATCATATTAGTGGCATGGCCTCGACGCTTCTCTAGGGTTTGGTGTGGCCTCAGCAACGCTTCAAGGGTTTGGGGTGGCCTCAACAACGCTTCAAGGGTTCAGGGTGGCCTCGACGACAACGCTCATTTAACTTGGTAAATTTGGGTGGCCTCAAGAGAGTTTGTCGATCGGGTAGGGGCGCGGCGGGAGGGGGTAGGAGACCGACATTGTTTTTTCTAGGGTTTGGGTGTCCTCGAGAGTTTTGGTCGAGCGAGAGGGCCGGGGGGTGCTCCCGTGGTATAAGTTATCACGGTCGAGAGGGGGTATATATATCGACCGCCCCTCATGTCGAAGTTATCTGGGAGGGAGTTATATATATCGACAACGACGACATACATACATGGGAAAATAATGTTATCGGGGAGGGGGTATATCGAGAACGACATACCCGATAAAAAAAAAGAAGACGAAGATTAAATAAAAAGAGGATAATAAGGAAGGAATAGAGGAGAAGATCGAAGAGAAAAAGAAGAAAAAAAGAGGAGAAGAAGAAAGGAATAGAGGAGAAGAAGAAAAAATATAATATTTTCTATTTTTTCTTCTTCTCCTCTATTACTTTTTTCTTCTCCTCTTCTTTTTCTTTTTTTCCCTCTACTTATTATTTCTCCTCTTCTTCCTCTCCTCTTCTTCTCCTTTCTTCCTATTCTTATTTTCGTTTTTCCTCTCCTTCTTTTTCTTCTTCTTCCTTTCCTAGCTAGATATATAAAACTTTTCTTCCTTTCCTTATTTTACGTTTTCCTCTACACTAACCTAAAATGCACTAACCTTCTTTTTCCACTCCCTTTTTCTTCTAAATATGAACATATACATAAATTGACAAAAAATATGCACAAAAAGATATACATAAATTTTCCTATACATACACAATTGTTTTACAAATATGCACATATACATAAATTGACAAACAATACATTTATGAAAAAAATGCTATGAACATGTACACACATATATACACATACACACACATATACAAAAAATACATTTATGAAAAAAAATGCTATGAAATAAAAATGCAAGGCAGGGGCGGTGGCACGGCATGGCAGGGGCGGCGTGCGGCGGCAGTGAAGGGCAGGGGCGGCGTGCGGCGGCCGCGCAGGGCAGGGGCGGAGCGCGGCGGGAGTGAAGGGCAGGGGCGGCGGCGCGGTGGCTGCGACGGCAGCCATTACAGGGGGGAGGAGCATGGGAACGGGGCGGCGCTCACGGCGAGGTGGCGTCAGCAACGAGGAAGGCTCAGGGACGGCGGACGGCGAAGGCGTGGTCAGGGGCGATGGCAGGGACGCGCGGGCTCGGGGATGACATCGGCGACGGCGACGGCGGCGGAGACGGTGACGACGAGGCACGTGCGACGGCAACGGCGCGGTCGGGGGCGACGGCAGGGGCGGCGGACGGCGTCGGGGCAGCCTGGCGGCGTCGATGAGCTCGGCGTCGCCACGAGGCAATTGGCGATGAAACTGCCAAATTTTCTAAGTGTGGGCTTATATAGTAGGACCTTTGGTCCCGGTTGGTGGCATCAACCGGGACGAATACCCCCCTTTGGTCCCGGTTCGTGCCACCAACCGGGACCAAAGGCCACCACTTCTCGCCCTTTGGGCTGCTGAAAAGAGACCTTTGGTCCCGGTTCGTGCCACCAACCAGGACCAAAGGTCTCTTTTCAGCAGCCCAAAGGGCAGGAAGCGGTGGCCCTTGGTCTCGGTTGGTGGCACCAACCGGGACTAAAGGGGGGGCATTGGTTTTGGTTGGTGCCACGAACCGGAACCAATGCACCCCTTTAGTCCCGGTTGGTGCCACCAACCGGGACCAAAGGCCTTGCACTGCGAGGTGGTGGTGGGAGTTTAGTCCCACCTCGCTAGTAGAGAGGGGCGCGCAGTGGTTTATAAGCCCCACTCCCGCACCCCTCTCGAGCTCCTCTCCATTGCAGGCTTACGGGGCTAATTGTGACTGCTATGCCTGATGGGCCTACTGGGCCTTTTACGGGCCTGAATCCTGGCCCATGGATGGGTTTCTAGTCGTATTCAGGCCGTGGTGGCCCAGTAGGTGGCAAAAAAAATTCCTAGTTTTTTGTTTTCTTTTTTGCTTTATTTTTTTGTTTTGTTTCTACTTACAACAAAATACTTATTTATTTTATTTTATTTTGTTTCTAATTACTTATTTATTTTATTTTATGATAATTCTTTTTGCTCTTAAAGTTTCTAACAAAAAAAGTTCTTTATGAAAATTCTTTTTGATTTTAATGATTTTAAACAGAAAATGCTTTGATAATTTTAGTTGCATCAATTTTATATAATTTTAGTTTAATAAATTTTAGAGGTTGCTTATAATGTGTTGAACAGAAAATACTTTGATAATTTTAGTTTCATAAATTTTATTTATGTTATTAAATTTTATTTTATATTGTTTCTACTTATATATTTTATTAAAGTTTATATTATTTTGTTTGAAATTACTTATTTATTTTATTTTATGATAATTCTTTTTGCTAAAAGACCCTGAAATTCATAGTATCATCATCATTTTATTTTATGATAATACTTTGATATTTTTCATGCATTTACTGATTTTTTTGAGCTGAATGACCCTGAAATTTAAAAGCACTACAAATGAACTCTGAAAAGGTTGAAAGTTGGCATGGTATCATCATTTCACCCACATAGCATGTGCAAGAAAGTAGAGAGGGTTACGGCAAAAACTAGATGCACTGCATGTACAAAATAGACAATCTCTTTCGAAGTATCAGGGTTTCATACGGAAACTCGTCTCTTACAAAGGGATTTCATTTTTTGAACTTATTTCAACTCCAGACTTTTTGTGTGTTCAAAATGCACCATTCAAAGCCACATCATCAATTTTCAACCCTTTCTGACTTCGTTTGTTATTTTTCATGCATTTACTGATTTTTTTGAGCTATAAGACCCTGAAATTCAAAAGCATTCCAAATGAACTCTGAAAATGTTGAAAGTTGGCATGGTATCATCATTTCACCCACATAGCATGCACATAAAAGTTGAGGGGGTTACGGCCAAAACTAGATGCACTTCGTGTACAAAATAGACAATCTCTTTCGAAGTATAAGGGTTTCATATGGAAACTCGTCTGTTACAAAGGGATTTCATTTTTTTGAACTTACTTGAACTCCATACTTTTTCTGTGTTCAAAACGCACCATTCAAAGCCACATAATCAATTTTCAACCCTTTCTCACTTCATTTGTTATTATTCATGCATTTACTGATTTTTTTAGCTGAATGACCTTGAAATTGAAAATCACTACAAATGAACTCTGAAAAGGTTGAAAGTTGGCATTGTATCATCATTTCACCCACATAGCATGTGCAAGAAAGAAGAGAGGGTTACATCAAAAACTAGATGCACTTCATGTACAAAACAGACAATCTCTTTCGAAGTATCAGGGTTTCATACGGAAACTCGTCTGTTACAAAGGGATTTCATTTTTTGAACTTATTTCAACTGCAGACTTTTTGTGTGTTCAAAATGCACCATTCAAAGCCACATCATCAATTTTCAACCCTTTCTCACTTCATTTGTTATTTTTCATGAATTTACTGATTTTTTAGCTATAAGACCCCGAAATTCAAAAGCATTCCAAATAAACTCTGAAAATGTTGAAAGTTGGCATGGTATCATCAATTCACCCACATAGCATGTGCATAAACGTTGAGAGGGTTACGGCAAAAACTAGATGCACTTCGTGTACAAAACACACAATCTCTTTCAAAGTACAAGGGTTTCATACGGAAACTCGTTTGTTACAAAGGGATTTCGTTTTTTTGAACTTATTTGAACTCCATACTTTTTCTGTGTTCAAAATGCACCATTCAAAGCCACATCATCAATTTTCAACCCTTTCTGACTTCATTTGTTATTTTTCATGCATTTACTGATTTTTTGAGCTGAATGACCCTGAAATTGAAAAGCACTACAAATGAACTCTAAAAAGGTTGAAAGTTGGCAAGGTATCATCATTTTACCCACATAGCTTGTACTAAAAAGTTGAGAGGGTTACGACAAAAACTGGATGCACTTTGTGTACAAAATGGACAATCTCTTTCGAAGTATCAGGGTTTCAGACGAAAACTCGTCTGTTACAAAGGGATTTCATTTATTTGAACTTATTTCAACTCCAGACTTTTTGTGTGTTCAAAATGCACCATTCAAAGCCACATAATCAATTTTCAACCCTTTCTGACTTCATTTGTTATTTTTCATGCATTTACTGATTTTTTTGAGCTATAAGACCCTAAAATTCAAAAGCATCCAAAATGAACTCTGAAAATGTTGAAAGTTGGCATGTTATCATCATTTCACCCACATAGCATGTGCATAAAAGTTGAGAGGGTTACGGCAAAAACTAGATGCACTTTGTGTACAAAACAGACAATCTCTTTCGAAGTATAAGGGTTTGATACGGAAACTCGTCTGTTACAAAGGGATTTCATTTTTTTGAACTTATTTGAACTCCATACTTTTTCTGTGTTCAAAATGCACCATTCAAAGCCACATCATCAATTTTCAACCCTTCCTGACTTCATTTGTTATTTTTCATGCATTTACTGATTTTTTTGAGCTCAATGACCCTGAAATTGAAAATCACTACAAATGAACTCTAAAAAGGTTGAAAGTTGGCATGGTATCATCATTTCACCCACATAGCATGTACTAAAATTTGAGAGGGTTACGACAAAAACTAGATGCACTTCGTGTACAAAATGGACACTCTCTTTCGAAGTATCAGGGTTTCGGACGAAAACTCATCTGTTACAAAGGGATTTCATTTATTTGAACTTATTTCAACTCCAGACTTTGTGTGTGTTCAAAATGCACCATTCAAAGCCACATGGATAGATAAGTGACCAAAATAATAGAAGTTCATCATCACATTATGTGTGTCAAAAACCATTACAGATTCACATGGATAGATAAGTGACCAAATTAATAGAAGTTCATCATCACATTAAAAACAAAGTACATACATAGTTCTCATTGAACAACATATAGCTCTCCAGAGCATCTAGTTAAACCATACATTGAAACTATGTGAAACCTTTCAATGCAACAATAAATGCGATCATAATCACAACCAAAGTAAAAATTGATCCAACAGCATAATGATACCAAGCCTCGGTATGAATGGAATATTTTCTAATCTTTCTCATCTTCAACCGCATTGCATCCATCTTGATCTTGTGATCATCGAAGACATCCGCAACATGCAACTCCAATATCATCTTCTCCTCCTCAATTTTTTTATTCTTTCCTTCAAGTAATTGTTTTCTTCTTCAACTAAATTTAACCTCGCGACAATAGGTTCGGTTGGAATTTCCGGTTCAACTACCTCCTACATAAATAAAATCTATGTCAACTTGATGGGCATAGTTGTCATAAACAATAAATGAACCAAATAGTTATAAAAGATAATATATATACCACATCCGAATCATAGCCAGGACGAGGGCCGACGGGGGCGGATACCAAAACCATCGCACTATATAAGCACAAGCAATAATAAAAGTAAGAAAATTAGACAAGTATCTAATTAAAGTAAGAATTTTTTCTTTCAGAAGAAGATAAGAGGCTCACCACAGTGGTGCAGGCGACGAGATCGGCACGGGCGATTGACGGCGGTGAAGACGGGGACGGGACGTGACGGACCACTAAACCTAGACAAATCTCGGGGAAAATGGAGCTTGGAGGTCGAGCTTCGAGAGGAGAAAGCTTAACTAGCGTGGCTTGGGAATTTCATCGAAAACCTCGTGTGTATAGGAGGTGAGCTAGAGCACCCAAATGCCCTCTCCTCACCGGCCAGAAAAAACAGAGCACTGTGGAGTGATCTGCCGCAGCGACGGGGTATATATAGGCAACTCATTTGTCTCGGTTCACGGCAGGAACCGGGACTAAAGCCCAACCTTCTATCTCGGTTCGAGCCAAGAACTGGGACCAATGTTTTTGGGCCAGGAGCGAGGCCCATTGGTCCCGGTTCCTGCCTGGAACCGGGACAAATGGGTCCATACGAACCGGGAACAATGCCCACGAGGCCCCGGCCGGCCCTCTAGGCTCATGAACCGGGACGAATGCATCCATTGGTCTCGGTTAGTGGAAGAACCGGGACTAATGGGCTGGCCAGTCACGAACGAAAGCCCCCTTTTCTACTAGTGTTCCTTTCATATGCTTATGCTTGCTAGTAGTACATGTTGATGTTGGTAATGGTCTTCGGTGCATAACTGACGTCTGTCCCAAGTATCGTTGTTATGCTTGATCCATTGCATCCAGTTGGTTAAATGCTTGCATGATGGCAGTGTTGATATGTTCTTGCATGATATATATCGTTGATGCTAGTGGTCATGCTATGTTTCGGAGAAGTATGTACTTATGATGTTCATGCTAGTCAGTATGCCATGCTTAGTTGGATATGATTCAATGTTGATATGGTGGATAGTTATGTGGTTCTCTCATGATTATGTTGATATCATGCTCATGCATTGTAATTGCATCATGTATTTTATCATGGCTCATCATATTTGCATTCAAGTTTAACCGGATTAAATTGAACTTGAACAACCATTGGTTGAGTCATGGTGCAACCATATCGAACTGACCAGTGCAACCACACTTACTTGTATGGGAAGGTCCTAACTGGGTCTATTGTCATGCCTCTCGCCGGTGCCTCCAACTAGGGAAGGTTATGGGCGTGCGGTACCCTGGCCCGTTAAGCAGACATAACCTTGTGTGCCCGTCGTTGTTATTATGGATTCGGTCAACGTGAGGGACGTTTTGGCCACGACGGTGGTCGTTGTGTCTTTGGTAGACATGGGGCCACCCAGGACTAGCCCAGTGGGGAGTGAGTCGGAGTGGCCGGGAGAGTGTCAAGGCAGTAGATTAGTTTTGTCAGAACGCCATTGGTCCACCCGAATGGGAGTGCAAGGCCATGGGTTCTGTAGTGTGGGTATAGTGTACTAACCTCTGCAGAGTGTATATTCAATCTATCGATAGCCGCGCCCGCGGATAAGGGCCCAGATCGTAGTTTGTCATACTATGAGTCAACAGTAATAATAATAATAATGTGCTTATAACAACCCCGGTTCGATGATGAGATAAATTGGTTGTGATCGCCAGAAGGATCACCGTTTGAGGCCAGGTATTGGTCATGGTTGTGATCGCCGGAAGGATCACGGTTTGAGACCAAGTATTAGTCATGATTGGGATCGCCGGAAGGATCACCGTTTGGTTACGAGGTAACCCGAGAAGAATAAATGGTGCATATAGTGTCATCATGTTGCATGCTAGTATCGTCAGATTTATATGTTCATGTCATGATCATATTTTTCTAGCAGTATATTGTTCATGTTATTCATGCCATGATCATATGGTTCTAGCAGTATTATGTTCATGTTCTCCATGCCATGTTTTTCTGATGATCTCATGATAATTCCTACTTAACCTGTAATTGCCATGCTATTGTTTGTCTTGACTGCTTCTAGTTATTGTGAGCTTGCAAGTACATTCAATGTACTCACCTGGCGTGTCATGCCAGTTTGCAGGTCATGCCTGGATTGCTTGCTTGTTTGGTGTTGTTCCTGTTTTCCCGAGATAGGATAAACATTCCAATTAGAGTCCCTGCGGATTGGAGTCCATCATCGCCGTTCGTTGTTCCGATGCCAGTAGTTGTTCCGCTATTTCGAGTTGTTATGCTGCTTGTATAGAGCAACCGTGGTTGCCGTAGTGTCGTCGTGCCGATGTTATTCCTTTTAATATCGGGACCCTTGTATTCGTTTTCGTGTTATAATAGAGAGCTGGTTTGTTCTATACTAAGCAGTGTCATATTCCAGAAGACTTCACCTCGATCTCTGGGTTGGAATACGGGGCTTTCCGGTTTTCTATGACCCGGGGTGCCACAATATCCCAATAATATCCATGTTCCAACATGGAACAAACTTCAACTTCACCTGCAACTAGCAACACTATAAGAGGGGCTGAGCAGAAGCGGTAACATAGCCAAACAATGGTTTGCTAGGAAGGCGGGTTAGAGGCTTGACATGGCAATATGGGAGGCATGATATAGCAAGTGGTAGGTAGTGCGACATAGCGATAGAACGAACAACTAGCAAGCAGAGATAGATATGATTTCGAGGGTATGGTCATCTTGCTTGCAAAGTTTTCAGAGTTGTCAAAAGCTTGATCCTCGTTAGCATACTCAACATGTTCCTCGTTCACATACTCGTCTCCCGGCTCTACCCAAAGCAAGAACACAAGCAATGGAACAACAATCAATCACGGTGCAATGTACAAGCAACATGATGCAATACAAGGCATGATATGCAAGACATGATATGCGATGCATATGCGTGCTCCGGAAGGGAAAGAATGAACAAGGCATCAACTTGGCAAACCTAGTATGCCGCTGGAAAGATGAGATGATTTCATTTGAAATCGATATAAAGATCGCCGGAAACGGATGCACGGTTTGCAAATGGCAAGCAAAACAAGAATGGCGCAAAACTGTGATTAACAGCATGATGGCACTTAGAATGCAACAAGAAACTAAGCTAATGCACCCCAACATAACAACAAAGCATATGTCAGTGATGTACAAGAGATTCTTGACAAAACATGAACACTAAGCTATGGCTAAATCACTCAAGAACAAGTTCAAACAAGCATGGCAAAAGTGCAAAAGATATTAGCTTCACAGACTTAGTGAAAATACTAGCATGTCAAAAACAACATCAGGAAGGACTAATTAGAGCTAGCAAACAACATGCTACAGGAATATATCATAGCAAACAAAGACATGGCATGATTCTACTAAAAGCATGGAACAAAAGTCCCTTACTGAACATGAGCCAAAAAGGCACAAAATATATGATGGCACCCATGTAAGCAAGTTTTATTAACAGTTTCAGACTTAGAAGAAAAACAGAGCATGGCATAAACAGATTCATGATAGCAACTTTGCAAGCTCATGCCACTCACCCTAGAGCATTGAATGACAGCTTAAGCATACCAATAGTAATAATACATGTTCATTAACCTAACCATCGCAAGATCAAGTTCATAGGATGCATGAATCACTAGCCACAACCATGGCAATATTGATTAAAATGTTAATAATCTGCCAGGAACATTTTATAGCAAAAGTAGAGCAAGAAAATGACATACTAGAGCACTCCATAATTGCAAACATGGGCATGAATGGGTAGAGCATAACCACATGTTCAAAACATCCTTACTGAAGTATCCCGAAATAATCATGGATCTCAATGTAGCATCAGGTTTACATGGCATCAAAATAACAGCAGGAAAAGGACTGCAAAATCCTAAGTCCCTGAAAACAGCAACATCACGGAGCCTAGTTTGTATGTTTGTGCTAGACACCACAAAGATCACAAAAATACAAGACTTGCACCCCTGTAAATACGGCATGTTGTAGTTCAAAACACATGTAGACCTCATGCTCATAGCATGCACACATCAAATGCAACAAAAATGACAAATCACCATGATCTGATAAGTACCAGCAGCTAACATTTTATTGCACTCTTGCATCAATGAAAAAGGCATCATAATGGACAGTAACATGCATGGAAATGCTGCTAGCATGTAGAGCTCAATGAGACGAACATTTTGACATATCATTTGCATGATTTGGAGCACCGATCACGGAGATGTGACATGTTGAAGGAGGCATAAAAATAATGCAGATTCGGGACTTAGTGAAATGAACACCTCGCGAAAAGTTTTAGTGAAATAAAAACCTCACGAAAAAAGTCAACGGCGGACGACAAGATCCCGGGACAGAGGGGAACCAGGATGGGGTGGTGTTTGGTTGGATAAACTGGTGGATCTAGTCCAATTTACCAGATCCGGCCGGAGACGGTCGACGGGGCGGCGACCGGAGAACTTGGCGTCGAGGCGGCGGCGGCGGGCGGGACCGGCGAGGCCGAGCGGCTAGTGGCGAGCGGAGGCAAGCGTTGGAGGCTGTCGTCGATGGGCCGCGCGGGGCGCGGCGGCGAAGACGATGGGTGGCAGCACGACGAGCGGCGTCACGGCGAAGGAGGGCGGTGCCGGCGGGCGGAAGCGGCGGAGTAGCAGCGTGGGGCGCCGGGGCGGCACTCGGCTGCGCGCGGGCCGAGGCGAGAAGAGACGGCGGCGAAGCGAATGGGCCGGGGAGGGCCCGACGTGGGCTTCGCAGGCCGCGCCGGTGGTGGGCAGCGCGATGCCACGTGGCGGCTGGCGATTGGAGGAGTGCGTCGGCGGTCGTGTCCGGCCGGCGGTAGATGTGTCCGACGGCGCGGAGGGGTTGGATCCAGGGTTTCATCCGTGAATTTTTTTGGGGATGGGCACATATTTATAGGTAGAGGGAGGTAGGAATATCCAAATGAGGCGCTGTTTTCGCCCACACGATCGTGATCCGACGGCGGAGAACATGGAGGTGGTTTAGATGGGTTATTGAGCTGTTTTGGAGGGGTGTTGGGCTGCAACACACAAGGGGCTTTTGCGGTTACCCGGTTAACCGTTGGGGTATCAAACGGGCTCCAACTGGAATGAAATTTGACAGGCGGTCTACCAGTGGTGTACCAAGGACACTTGACAAATCTCGGCCCATTCCGAGAATGTTTAACTCCCGCTCATGAAAAGAGACAAGAGGGGTGCGCGGGTGCATGTGGGAGTGTCGGATTGCGAAACGGACAACGGGGAAAGTGCTCGGATGCATGAGACGAACACAAATGCAAATGCGATGCACATGATGACATGATATGAAATGCATGACATCAACAAAATGCAAAACGAAAGACAAAACCCATCCACAAAGGGAATCTCATAACTTAAAGCCGAAAATGGCAAGAGTTGGAGTTACAAATATGGCAAGTTACATCCGGGGTGTTACAAGTTACGCTCCTGAATCGCGATGGTCAGGAGTCCCCCTTGACGCGCAAACAGCCTATAGAAAGGAGATCTGAAAGTAGGCCTAGTATTCTATGTCAGCAGGGCCCAACCCCGTGCATACGTCAGCTGCCATTGGGCCGACCGGATCACCAGGATGGAGCAAGGGTTGAGGGGCTACGTGGTCAGTTAGGCTCCTGAGTCGCGATGCTCAGGAGTCCCCCTTGACGTTCAAATGACCTCTGTACCTTGGCTCCGCTTGGGAGGGCGTGAGATGACCAGGTCCGAGGGACCTGACAGGGTGGCGTACGCTTGGGCGTGACCCGAGCGCAGCCCCCGTGCCCAGCCCCCTCGCGCGACTCTCCCGAGGAGAGTCATAACCCACAAGTATAGGGGATCGCAACAGTTTTCGAGTGTAGAGTATTCAACCCAAATTTATTGATTTGACACAAGGAGAGCCAAAGAATATTCTCAAGTATTAGCAGCTGAGTTGTCAATTCAACCACACCTGGATAACTTAATATCAGCAGCAAAGTGTTTATTAGCAAAGTAATATGATAGTAGTAGTAGTAACGGAAGCAAAAGGTAATGATAGCAAAGGTAATATTTTTGGGGTTTTGTAGTGATTATAACAATAGCAACGGAAAAGTAAATAAGCGAAGAACAATATATGGAAAGCTCATAGGCAATGGATCGGTGATAGAGAATTATGCCGGATGCAGTTCATCATGTAACAGTCATAACCTAGGGTGACACAAAACTAGCTCCAATTCATCAACGTAATGTAGGCATGTATTCCGAATATAGTCATACGTGCTTATGGAAAAGAACTTGCATGGCATCTTTTGTCCTACCCTCCCGTGGCAGCGGGGTCCTAGCGGAAACTAAGGGATATTAAGGCCTCCTTTTAATAGAGTACCGGACCAAAGCATTAACACATAGTGAATAAATGAACTCCTCAAACTACGGTCATCACCGGGAGTGGTCCCAATTATTGTCACTTCGGGGTTGCCGGATCATAACACATAGTAGGTGATGATAGACTTGCAAGATAGGATCAAGAACTCACATATATTTATGAAAACACAATAGGTTCAGATCAGAAATCATGGCACTCGGGCCCTAGTGACAAGCATTACGCATAGCAAAGTCATAGCAACATCAATCTCAGAACATAGTGGATACTAGGGATCAAACCCTAACAAAACTAACTCGATTACATGATAAATCTCATCCAACCCATCACCGTGCAGCAAACCTATGATAGAATTACTCACGCACGGCGGTGAGCATCATGAAATTGGTGATGGAGGATGGTTGATGATGACAATGGTGACGGATTCCCCTCTCCAGAGCCCCGAACGGACTCCAGATCAGCCCTCCCGTGAGAGTTTAGGGCTTGGCGGCGACTCTATATTGTAAAACGCAATGAATCCTTCTCCTTTATTTTTTTCTCCCCGAACACGAATATATGGAGTCAAGGTTGAGGTCGGTGGAGCTCCAGGGGGCCCACGAGGCAGGGGGCGCGCCCAGGGGGCAGGCACGCCCCCACCCTCGTGGCTAGGGTGTGGGCCCCCTGGTTTTGATTCTTTGCTAGTATTTTTTATTATTTCCAAAAATACTCTCCGTGGAGTTTCAGGTCATTCCGAGAACTTTTGTTTCTGCACATAAATAACACCATGGCAATTCTGCTGAAAATAGCGTCAGTCCGGGTTAGTTCCATTCAAATCATGCAAGTTAGAGTCCAAAACAAGGGAAAAAGTGTTTGGAAAAGTAGATACGACGGAGACATATCAACTCCCCCAAGCTTAAACCTTTGCTTGTCCTCAAGCAATTCAGTTGACAAACTGAAAGTGATAAAGAAAAAAATTTACAAACTCTGTTTGCTCTTGTTGTTGTAAATATGTAAAGCCAGCATTCAAGTTTTCAGCAAAGATTATGAACTAACCATATTCACAATAACTCTTAGGTCTCATGTTTACTCATATCAATGGCATAATCAACTAGCGAGCAATAATAATAAATCTCGGATGACAACACTTTCTCAAAACAATCATAATATGATATAACAAGATGGTATCTCGCTAGCCCTTTCTGAGACCGCAAAACATAAATGCAGAGCACCTTTAAAGATCAAGGACTGACTAGACATTGTAATTCATGGTAAAAGAGATCCAGCCAAGTCATACTCAATGTAAACTAATAGTAATGAATGCAAATGACAGTGGTGCTCTCCAACTGGTGCTTTTTAATAAGAGGATGATGACTCAACATAAAAGTAAATATATAGGCCCTTCGCAGAGCGAAGCAGAGATTTGTAGAGGTGCCAGAGCTCAATTTTGAAATAGAGGTGAATAATATTTTGAGCGGTATACTTTCATTGTCAACATAACAACCAAGAGATGGCGATATTTTCCATGCTACACACATTATAGGCGGTTCCCAAACGGATGAAGGCTAGAAAAAGACTGGGAAGCGACCAGCTAGAGAGTGACAACAGTCATGAACATGCACTAAAATTAATCAACACCGAATGCAAGCATGTGTAGGATATAATGCACCATGAATGTAAATATTGTAGAGGCTATGTTGATTTTGTTTCAACTACATGCGTGAACATGTGCCAAGTCAAGCCACTGGAATCATTCAGAAGAGGATACCACCCTATAATACCACATCACAACCATTTTAATAGCATGTTGGCATGCAAGGTAAACCATTATAAGCTCCTAGCTAATTAAGCATGGCATAAGCAACTATAATCTCTAATTGTCATTGCAAACATGTTTATTCATAATAGGCTGAATCAGGAACGAAGAACTAATCATATTTACAAAAACAAGAGAGGTCGAGTTCATACCAGCTTCTCTCATCTCAATCAGTCCATCAGATATCGTCATCATTGCATTTCACTTGCACGACCGAATAGGGTGGATAATAATAATAGTGCACGTGCATTGGACTAAGCTGGAATCTACAAGCATTCAATAAACAGGAGAAGACAAGGCAATACGGGCTCTTTTGTCAGATCAACAATAATGCATATAAGAGCCACTTTAACAGTTTAATTAAGGTCTTCTCCTATCGACCCCAAAGAAAAGAAAAGACATAAAACTATTTACACGGGAAAGCTCCCAACAAGCAAAAGAAGAACATGAAATATTTTTGGGTTTTCTTTTTAATTACTACTACAAGCATGGAAATTAAAACTAGCTAAAAGCTACAACTAATTTTTTTGGTTTTTCTTAAGGTTTATCAAGCACACAAGAAGAAAGCATAAAAAGGAAATAAACTAGAATGGATATTACAATGAAAAAGTATGAGCACCGACATCTAGCAATGAGTGTGTGAACATAAATGTAATTTCAATGAGAAATACGTATTCCCCCAAGCTTAGGCTTTTGGCCTAAGTTGGTCTAATGCCACGGATGGCCTGGCGGATATCCAAAGTTGTAGTTGGGGTCGTACTGAGATGCAACAGTCATTGCATCGTGGGCTGCAGCTTGGAGGCAAGCTATCTCAGCCCTCCTCTTATACTCTTCCGCCTCCTCTCTGGTTATAAAATATCTCCCTTTTGCCTAAAAGTTGAAGAAAGTAGAAAACAGGGAGAGCAACGTGATAGGTGCGTCGTATGTCAAAGATTAGTCGGTACTGGAGGAATTGATCGTTCCTCTCAACAAAATGATGACGAACCATAGCCTCATAATCCAAATAAGCAGGAGGCAACTCAATATCATCCTCACGTATGGTTATACCAAGAAACTTAGCTATACGGGTTGCATAAATTCCACCGAAGAAATCTCCATTAAATCTATTATGATGCAACCTACGTGCAACAATGGCTCCCAAATTATAAGATTTATCTCCTAACACAGCACTCCTAAGAATACTTAGGTCAGGGACACACATATGACATGCTTCATCTTTACCATTTATGCACCTAGCTATGAAAAGAGCAAAATAATGTATAGCAGGAAAATGAATGCTCCCTATGGTAGCTTGTGCTATATCTCTAGATTCCACCACAGTTATAGTAGCAAGAAAATCTCTAAATTCATATTTGTGAGGTTCACTAGCACTACCCCATTGTGGAAGTTTGCAAGCAGTGGTAAAGTCCTCTAAGTCCAAAGTGTAAGAATTTTCATAAAGATCAAACAGGACAGTTTGAGAATTGCGTGAAGATGAAAATTCAAACCTCCTCATAAAGGAACTAGTGATATAGTGGTACTGGCGGCACTTTTCTGCCTCGAAGCTCACAAGATCAGCGTTGCGCAGATATGCGTTAAATTCTTCATTAATTCCTGCTCGATCCATGAAGTCCGCTGAAGGCCATTCACAAGGCCGCACTGGAGCGTCCCTTGGTGGCTCATCATCAGCATCACACATTGCAAGCATGGGTCCTTGTTTCCTTGAAGAACCACCTTGGTACATTTTCCTAAACATATTTCTTCTTCTAAAAAATTTCTGAAATTTTTATTAACTTCAAAAATAAAAGTGAACCGAACTCAACAAAATTGATAGCAACTACTCCTACAAGTGCCTAGAGCCTATATCATGCATTAAAACTACTTGGAAGCATATAAATTTGACATGCAAGCTCAAGAACATGGTCACCTAGGCAGCACAAATTTGCAATGAGTAAAGCACTAGAACAAAAACTAATTGGACCAATGGAGGAGTCACATACCAAGGAACAATCCCCCAAAGCAGTTTTGTGAGAGGTGCTTTGAGCAAGGAGATCGAAAATCGTAGCAAAATGAGCAAGAACTCGTGCTTGAGCTGGATGGTGATTTTTTTGGGAGGAAGAAGTGTGTGGGTGCAGGAATAAGTGGAGGGGAGCCACCATGGGCCCACGAGGCAGGGGGACGCACCATGGACCTGTCGTGGTTCTAAGTCTGACAGTAGAATGGGGGGTAGGAATGTAGAGGCAAGATCCTAGCTATGGAGGGGTTGTACACGCAGGTTTTACGAGTTCAGGCCCTTCTCAAAGGAATTAATAGCCCTACGTCTCGGAGCCCGGAGGCGGTAGACTGGATTATGAGCGTCTGTGTTACAAGGGGTGTGAACCCTTGTCCCAGAGGAGGGGGTGGCTTATATAGAGTGCGCCAGGACCCCAGCTCCGCTCCGTTACATAGGATTCAATGTACATAGAGGGGTGGCGTTACAGGTAACGCCTGTATTGAAGTGCTACAAAGGATCATTAAATATATGAGTAAATACCCGACCGTTGCTGCGTAGAGCGGCTTTAGGTCTTCTTATATGTCGAGTGCTTTCATGGTCGAGTGACCTGGATAAAGAGAGGTCTCCGAGTGAATGGTAGGTCGAGTGGACTTCACTAGACACCTTCGCTGGATCCCTTCTTCTGATTCTTGAACTTCTTTGTTCTTAGGATAAGGACGTATAGGTTAGGCCTATTGCCCTACCCCAGGTTTGTGTCCTCATCATTAGCCCCTGAATGGATCGAGGTTTGAGTGAAAAAGAAGGATGGAGTTGATCTTGCTTTTGCTCTTGCTTCGTCTTGTCTTTATCTTCCAGTGGAGGCCAGTTGTTAGAACTTCATCTTTGTTTCAGTCGCCTTGATTGATTCAGGAATTGCCGACTGGTTTATGCAATGACATCCGTAGAGTGACATCTCTCACATGGAATCTTTGGCGTGATCGGTTGTAGAGGATCCCGAATCTCACGAGATTCGAACTTTTGCTGGACATGCGCCAGGCGGAGCGCTCCGCGGTAAGTGGAGTAGATAAATAGGATGTTTCGATTTCTGTGCCACCTTTTTCGCCACGTATCATGTGCGTGACTGTTGGGGGATTTGACAGGATCGCTTAGGCCCACGCGTCAGCCACTCGGAAGCAGGCCTTTAAAAGCGGTGAGGCCGAGGCATTTGTACTGTGCGCGTCCATTTCCCTTCTTCTTCCCCTCGCATCTCCGCTTCGTCCAGCCCAACCACCCTCAATGCCACTGATCCGCCGCTATGGGGAAGGACAAAAGGGCAGCTCTAGAGCGTGCGAAGAAGGCGGCGGGGGCGGCGAAGAACAAGAAGATGAATCGGGGGTCTTCATCACGCTCGGGGCTACCGTCGGGTTGGATCCGAGGAGACTGGATCCAACTGATCAACCAAGGTCTCACCAGTATGGACCTGCTCGAAGTGTTCCTTAGTCGACGGATCCAACCTCTCCAAGCTCGTGACCACTCCATGTGGATGTACTCTGGGGCTGGTGATACTGCTCGGGTTCATCCGGAGGAGGTGGATGCCAAAACAGTGGCCGAGGGGTTGATGGGTATCACTGGGAACAAGGACAACCCCAGGGGTGCTAGGAGAGTCAACCCTTTCAGCAACAGCAACCTGCCAGACAAGGTCTGGTCATCATATCTGAGTTTTTGAACGTATTTTCCGGTTGATTGTTGATCCGACTGACTTATGATCGGTCCCTTGTTTGGCAGATCTACACGGAGATGTACTCAATGCCCAATGGTGAACAAGCTCTGGAGCAAGACCAAGAGGGAGAGGACAGTGCCGAGGAGAGCGCCGAGTGGGAGTCCCCAGCTGACGATGTTGAAGAAGAGAGCGACGAGTCGGAAGACAAGGAAGTGGCCGATTAACCGCCTTGTTCTGAACATCGATCCAAGCTGCGCCATGACCCTGCGAGCAAACTCGGCAAAGCTGTGGCGTCGAATGACCCCTCTCACAAGTGCGCTCGGTCCTCGACTCCTGAATTGACTGAGAAGGTCACCAAGCAGTCCAAAATTAATCCTTCGAAGGCTCGTAAGACCTTGCCGAGAATCAAGATGGACGTCCCTGTTGCCTCTGGGTAAACATTATTCTCGTATTTTCTTGTTCCGACCGATTTCCTGTTCGACCGGTTTCCTTGTTCTGACCGAGTGAATGATGAACCTGTATAGCCCGACCTCTACTGCAATTGATATGGATGTTGACAAGACTCCAGCCGACGAGGAAGTTGACGACGCTATTACCTCAAAAGCCAGTAAGTCTGTCCGATTCGAATTTCCTTAAGTCGACTGGATGATTTGTTAGTTATCCTGATGGCTTTCTCTGTTTATTGCAGTTCCACAAGATGTTGTTGTGCTCCCGGACGATGAAGAAGAAGTACCGCTAAGAGGGAGGAGGAGGAAGGACAAGGAACTAGGTGGAAAGGCGCCTGCGATCCAGGTTCTTCGGTCGACTGTGACGCTTGGGACGACGGTCGAGTGATCGACGGATCCGGCTCGAACCAACGTCACCTTTGTTGTTCCTCTGTCGACTGATTGCCCCTCGGGATCAGTTGCTCAGACTTCTGCTGCTCCGATACAACTCTCTGCTTCAGATCCGGCGGCTGCTTCCACTACAAAAAAATACACTTCCGTGATGATACATGTTTGTCATAGTAGGTCATGTTTTCTGTCATGCATGTACATCCATGCCAAATTTATGACAGAATGAAGATAGTCATACATGTGCTATCGTAGAAGTGTTCCATGACATTACCAAAATTATCATCACGGAAGTGTCCACTTCCATGATGATAAATCGCGCGTCATGGAAGTGCTTTCGTCAAGGGTGACCGACACGTGGCATCCACCGTAACGGAACGCCGTTAAGCTATCGGGTCGGGTTGCGGATCCGATAACCCGTTAACAGCCCCGACCAATGGGAAATTTCCACGTGTAAAATTCTTATTGACCGGACGAAACACGTGTCAGCTCGTCAGTGGGTCAGATATGCGCCTATGATACGTCGACACATGGCACGGCCCAACAGAGGCCCATTCCTGTGAAAAGGCCGGCCCGTTTGACTTGGTCATATGGTGGCGGGCCGGCCCATGGAAAGCCTGGTAACGGCATGTTCGCATATAGCCCATTTACAACCCGCTAACCCAAGGCCCGTTACGCCCTATCCGAAAGGCCCAGTAGCGTCATCTAGGCCATCCAATATGATTCCAGCCCGTTTTCACTTCTGGCCCATGTATGGACCATGACGTCTTTTGGCCCATATGAGGCCCTATGTAACTCTTGGCCTATTAACGGCCCGTGGTGAAACTGGCCCGTAATGAATAGTGTATCACTTTACACCCATTAACGGCCCATGGTGAAACTGGCCCGTAATGAACAGTGTATCACTTTATACCCATGAACAGCCAGTTATTCCGTTGGGCCGTTTCTAGCCCATGTTATCTTTCAGCCTTCTCAGAGCCCATTTATTCTTGGGTTCATTTCCAACATTCGTTTACTTACGGCCCGTTACTGTCATTTTCTGCTTGTGGGCCAAATTCAGCCCGTGGTTACAGTCGGCCCGTTTGTGGTCCGTTAATACGTTGGGCCATTTTCATAGCGTCATCAAATACGGCTTATTAACCATGGCCCGTTACGGTCGGCCCATGAACGGATGATTCCAACTCTAGCCCGTTTACGGCCATAATGCGGCCTGTTATTGGCCCATGTTTGGCCAATCAATCATACGGCCCATATAAGGCCCATTGATGATATGGGCCGTAGAAGGCCCATTGTTTCTACGGCGCATAGAAGGCCTACTGTTTCTACGGCCCGTAGAAGGCCCACTGTTTCTATGGCCCATATGAGGCCCAGCGTCACTACAGTAAATATTAGCCCATGGTTATTGTGGCCTAGTTTTAAAAATAGGTTATTGCAGCCACTAGTTAACCGCGGAAAAAGAACTGCAATGACTACAAGCAAACAAATAAACAAGACAACAAGGAAATAAATAAGCAAGCAACTAACGCTAGGCTATCACGACTATTACACATATTACATCCACTAGGAATCAAAGTTCGCCACCAGTGCAAATATATGGAGCAAAGCAGCATATCATATACACTGGCCGTCAAAATTGGCCACCAGTGCAAATAAACGCGGTAGCAAAACAAGAGCATAACTGAAACAACTTCAGAAGAGCTCAAGAAACATTATCCTGGGTATCCACCATGCTGGCAATAAGCTTAGCAAGCTGATTAGCTTTGTCCTGTTTGGCGCTAAAATCCTCCAACACTTGCTGTTGCACCAGAAAGTATGCATCTGAATGCTCCAGGGACTTCCGCAGTCCTTCCTCTTCTTGTCGCAGCACAGCTGATCGATGTCTTTCAGCTTGTAGTTGAGACTCAAGAAACCGAACTGATTCAGACAGTGAGTTTGAATAGCTTGTGCAAGCGGTAGTGGCTAGTAACTCCAACACTAAACCAAGACAGGATGTGTCACTATCCTGAACCTTATCTGCATTACTTCCTTCACAGTTGCTTAATAATGCACTCTTCCCCAATATTCTATCAGCATTCTAAAAGAAGAAACAAGTAGACACATAACAACTTTAGCATGTACAAGTATATGAAACTCATTTCGGTGAACCAGTTCATTAGTAAGGTGGACAGGATTAAACTACCAAGTCTTCTATTGCCAAGTACTAGTACATAATAAAAGCATCAAACAAACATATACCTATGTCCTATGGTAGCAATGGAATCTTAAATTAGAACAGTTGTTCTTCAGGTTTAGGCACTTGTTCTACATGAACAGAGTACAGTAAGACGCAAGAATATAACACTTAAAAATAGAAAATGAGCTCATAGACCTTACCACATTCTTGGTTCGGGACCAGTACAGAACAAGGCATTCCCAATCATCGTCCAGTAAATGTGTCTCAGGAGAACGTAAGGGAATTTGATGAGTTTCTTTGCCGGTGAAGTACGTTTTCTTCAGGTAATTCCGATACTGCCACCAAGCATTCTTGAAGATAGCAGAGGTATTAGCACAGGTTACCTCATCTTGAGTTTCCAAATCGGTCCTTCTCTATAGAGAAAAATGGGAAAATTTGTTGTATTATAACCATCATGGAGGTAGGATGTATGGGACAAAGCAAAGTAATTTCCATCAATAACATTACTTACACATAACTCCTGGACAAACACCTGCAACTGGCATTTTCCTTCATCTTCAGTATAATATTTCCAAGATGGGAAGATACGCACATACGATTTAACAAACATGAAATGCGATAGATGCTAAACTACGACTAGCTGGTTGTGCTTCCTCCACAGGAATAAGCGTACTAACTGGTGGAGTTGGGGTTCGCCGTGATAGTACTGGCCCTTTGGGCACTGGAGCTGCCTTACTAACTGCTCTTGTTTGGGAGCTCTGTGGTGGAGATGGTGCTGTGTCAACAGGAACTGGGTTACTATCGACTGGGGTTGGGGTTAGATTGGGTGAAGCTGGTTCTCTGTCCATCGTAGTAGGGGTACAATCTGCGAGAGTTTGGGTTATGTGTGGTAGGGCTGGTTCTTGTGCATGTACAACCGGGGTGCTATCTCCACCAAGAGGTAGCACTGTTTTATTTGAAGACCGTGTTTTTGGTTCGCTAGATACTGGCATCAGCCGCTCCAATTCAAATGGATGATAAACAGGAAACATAGTTGAATGTACAGACATTGTATGAGAGACAGATGCAATAGATAGTGTAGAAAAAGGAGGGCATGAAATAGTTGACATGTATATTGTTTAACTAAAATGGATAGCATGACATAATTTCACATATATGATGTCTATCTAAACTGGATAGCATAGCATAACATAATTCAAAGATATGATGAATAACTAAACATGATCGCATGACATAATTCACCTACATGTTATCTAAGGAATCAAGATCACATCATTTAATTCACATATGTGATTTATATGCTAAACAGAGGGCATTCGATATGATGTCTGAACTAAGAACATGGTGTTGAATATTGTGTATATGTTGTCTAAACTATGCAATGCAAGACACCGTATGCATGATATGAGCAGTATAACCGTGTCAAGTTAGAGCATACACCTCAGTGGGGGAATAGGACTGGTCATCTGTCTCTGAATCCATCTCTGAGGAGCTATCAGGACCCAACAAGAGATCCGCTTCGACAGGTAGCACTGTCTGCTCTGAAGGCCTTGTTTTCACTCCAGATTTTTCCATCTCCCACCCAAATGGCTGATTCACAGGAAGAGTAGTTTAATGTACAAACATTGTCGACAAATGGAAATGTAACGAAGAAAAGGATGGGCAAGATATCATTCAAATATATGATGCCTGGTTAAACAGGATGGCATTGCACATTTCACATATATTATGGCTGGCTAAAAGACATGAGACTGCATAATTCCCATATATGATATAGAAACTAAACAGGTGGCATTATAGAACATGTCTAAACTAAGAAGATGACATATATGATGTCAAAAGTAGGCACTGCAAGGCAACATATGCATGATATGACTAACATCATCATGCCAAGGTAGGGTAAACACCTTGGGGGGTAAATAGGAGTGGTCAGCGGCGTCCGAATCTGCCTCAGAACAGATATCTTCCTCTGGATTACAATCTGGAGACGGGTGGGAAGGGTTTTCCATTAAACCCACCATGGAGCGATGTCTGCATGACATTGTATTGCCGCGCAAAACTCTTCTCTTTTTCTCTACATGTTCAGCATGACTGTGTACAATATCTGACATGCATACGAAAAAAATATGGTGAGATTATGTAAGGAGAGCATGCAGAAATTTAGAGTGATGGTAAGAACCAGTGGATCGATGTTTTTCCGTTGAACCAAAATAGCCCTAATGGATCGACGTGAATGTATAGTAATAAGTGATGCAATAAGTGTACAACCTCTTTGTCGTAGCCGTGTCGACCTCAGCATCATTTGGTTGGTCGCTGAAGCAGTTGAGGCAGAGGTGGCTGTCGGAGGTGTGGAGGAAGATCTGAGGAACCTGTAGACGGCGTCTAGGGCACTGCTTTGTTGTGACGGATTGTTGTGTTGTTGGAGCAGCTCCGATGATCCGTAAGACGTCAAGGCTGAAGCAGCACAAGACAGACATTGTCAATCTCAAGTGGGATTCTAATAGCATCTCCAATAGATGATGTAAAATGGATGTAAAATTAACATCACCAAAAACCACCTGACTACAACAGATGAGGTAAAAACTATTGACTCTAAACTTAACAATCGAAACTGAAATTTACTGTGGAATCTGAATGCTACTGTCGAAACTGAACACAATGGTAGCAGAGAGGCACTTGACATGTAGTTTAGGGAGGGCCTGCAGTTCATCTTCAACCTGCACCCCCCTGAGCCGCCAGCCACCACCGGCCGAACCGCCGGCCCCAGCGCTGCCTTGCCGCCCCGAAACAACTCGCCATCGCCGCCCCGACCAGCCCTCTAGGCCCCCCTCCCCCACCCTGAACCCTAAGATAGATAGTGGGGTACCTCTCCGGCGAGCCCCCATCCCCGCTGCGGGTGGTTCTTCCTTAACTCTGGTGAGCCCCCCAACCCCTGAAAATCGACTAACCCAAAAGGCAATTCAGTCGACTGAAGTGTGGCTTAATCGGAGCAGAGCAGCAGCACGAGCGAGGGGGAGAGCAGCAGCAGCAGCTGGGTGAGCGAGCGATCCAGCGAGAGCCGGAGCAGCAACAGCAAATCCGGCTGGTATGGACGCCACCGCCGAAGGGGCCTCGCACTGGGGGAGAGCCGTCATGGAGATGTCGCCCGCGGTGCCGGCTTCAAGGTAGCCGCTCCATGGGGGTGCAGGATGGAGCACCATCGGTGCCGGGAGGTCGAGTTAAGGAGAAGGTGCAATGCGATGAGTGTACAACCTCTTTGGTGGTGCCGAGTAGGCCTCGGCTTCGTCCGAGGAGTCGGTGAGGATGTTGTGGTTCTGGTGGAGCTGGTTAACGTGGCGCTGTGGGGATGGAGCAGCCGCGATAGACGAGGCGATCGTCAGAGCAGCTCCTTGGAGGTGGAGGACAGGGCGGCTGAACCGGCGGGACAGCGAGATGGATGACGGATCCTCATTCGGGGAGGTGGACGAGGGACGTCGAGCTGTTGCGCTGGACGACGTCGTCGGGGAAGAGGCTCCGGCTAGGCAGCGGTGACGTGGCGGACGGAGGAGGGTGGGGTTTCGCGACTGGAGCGGAGAGGTTATGGCGGCCTGGGATTTTGAATGGCGAAAAGGGGGCGATGGGAGGGGGTGAAGCATGACTTAGGAACGTGCTTGTGCAAAATGTAGGGTGTGTTACAAAAGTACACCCCACCGATTTGAACTAGCGGCCCTTTTGGCTCAGGGTTAGAAGGGGGATTTCGCGTGTCGGGATTTGGCAGCTGGAGGGAGTTTTCGCGCGCGTTGTAATTTCGGGATAGCAAGGCGCGGGTTGTGAAGGCGCCAGTTTTGGGAGCACGATATCTGAATTTTCGAGATATAACAAGACGCGGGTTGAATTTTAGGGACAAGCCTAACGTGTAGTAATATTGTACTTCTATGTACCAAATCAATTCGCACTTCCCTCAACCAAAAAGAAAACGAAAAAATAAAACTATTCACACCACACAAAGAGAGAGTCTTGCCACGTTTTACTATACAAATGCTATTCAAAGCTACTCCCTCCTTCCATCTATATAGGGCCTAATGCGTTTTTCGATGCTAACTTTAACCGAATATTAGAGCAATGATATATGACATGCAACTTACACAAAGCACACCGTTAAATTCGTCTGTGAAAGCTTCTTTCAATGATATAATTTTCACATTGTGCATGTCATGTACTATTAATCTTGTCAATAGTCAAAGGCGGTCTTAAAAATCTCATTACGCCCTATATAGATGGAAGGAGGGAGTATGAATCCATGTTATGTCCGATTAATTTTTTTCGCTTGATGTATAATGCATGTAAGCTACTCATACCAACATTTTAGTGCATTCCAAATGTCTATACTACCGCTGCAATTCGAACTAAATTTGAATTCGTTTCTCTATTTCAATAAGAATCTACAATCATGATTGTTGCCAACTTCAACCATCATAGTTTCCTTGCTATCCGCCAGATATAAATCAGATTGCCTATAATGCAGGATGGCAGGCACACCATCATCAACAACTCCGTTTTTTATAAGAGTAGAGATAAAACATATTAAATGTAGTATACCATGTTCATAACCACACCATGTGTATCACCGTTATATATATTCACACATCCGTCGGTTTGAAACACTATGATAAATTCTTCAAATATCCGAATTTGCTTTTTTAATGAAGTATATATGATCTATATTCGTCTCTTACACCCACACAACCCTCTTATCTTTGTAGCTAGCGGTAACTTTCTCTTG
The DNA here is from genome assembly GCF_002162155.2 of Triticum dicoccoides. Lineage (NCBI taxonomy): Eukaryota > Viridiplantae > Streptophyta > Magnoliopsida > Poales > Poaceae > Triticum > Triticum dicoccoides. The sequence goes on along the minus strand of NC_041382.1, from coordinate 486,191,836 downwards.
TGCATGCACACACCCGCATCCCTCTCACCCTCCCTCAGCATTCTCTAGCTCCATCGCACAAATTCGTCTTTTCACTTTAGGTCGTTCACCCACGGTGTGTGTAGGCCCCCCAGCTCCTTCTTTATGGCACACATCAATCGATATGCCTCTCTAGCCAGTTGTTCCTAGCACAAACACAAGCTTCCCCTCTTCTCTTGTCACCATCCATGCCTCACTCCCACCACTCTTTTCATCGTTCTCGTACTCGCACACTCCTCCCCCTCGATATAGTATGCCTCTCGTACCACCTCCTACATGCATCCCTCTCTCTATCCTTCTCCTCGTGCCTCATTTGCTTCTAACACACACATGCATGTATACCGATCGATCTCCCAACATATACCTGGATCGAATTTAACTAAATCCCCATCGATCGACGTACCTCACAAGTTATGTCTCTCCTTTATCTTACAAAGGGCGATTGATCTTCCTATGTAGTTACGTCTGCTTACCACAGCCACATCGTCCCCACACATCATTCGTACATGCCTCCTGACCCATCTCTCACACGCACGTGCATAGACAACAAGCAGCCATCTCCTCTATTATTGATATTGCGGGCGTGTCCTCTGTTTTTCTAGCAAGCCTATCCCACCATTTGTTAGAAGCAACTCCACTACCACCCGCTCCAACACTCTAGCTCTATCTCTCTCCCAACCTTATTCATCTCCTGCACATATGCATGGATGCCGATCAATCTCCCTTAATACATGAGGCAGATCCATCTCCTTAATACATGAGGTAGGCCTCTCTCCTCCTCCACACATATACCAGCCATTGTACCTCTATAGTTAATTGGGCATCCCTCTTCCCCCACAACACACCGATAGTCGAGCGCTGCAGGTAGGTATCCATGCCACAGAGACAAACTGCACATGTCCCATCTCACGTTCCAGTAGGCCAGCCACTCTATATCTTTGACGTGGGCACACACAAATTCGATGGCACTCTTTATCGACCGCGCGCGCGCACACACACACATCATCCCTCTCTTCGATTCTATGGACACCTCAAGCCGATGATACCTCCACTCTCTTCTCGTGGATCGCCCCCTCTATATATATGTTATATCCAGGACTCTATTTCACAC
>NC_041382.1:486163673-486190182 GCF_002162155.2 Triticum dicoccoides | reverse complement strand
AACTCTCAAGAACCCACACACTATATCTCTCTAGGTTTGTATCTCTCTCACACAACCCCACGTAGGTGGTGTACGTATACAAGAAGAGAATAGGTGCACCGTGCACGTACTCACGCTTCGTGCCCAGCCACACCCGCGCGGGTACACAGTGGAGCTTATTTCTCCGCAGAAGCTGAATTTGTTTTTGAAACATCAAGTGGCCAGAGACTCGAAAACGTATTTGCCCACTAGTGACTTGTCAGGGCAGTGGATTTTAGTTTGTACGATAATGCTGCATCCACCTAAAGTAACGAAAGTTCTTACGTAAACTTCCTAGTAATTCCCTCTTCATAGGTGCAGCATTACTCCTAACATTTGTAATATCAGTTTGAAACTTGTAATATTACCGTGTCCTATTCCTGCGTTTTCAAAATCCTGCGAATCAAATAGGTCCCGAGTTGGTGATGATGTTGTGCCTCCCATCTTTCACCAATAGCCGTCGGATCTAGATCTGACGCATACAAACCAAGCTTCTCCATTTTTGCAAAAAGATGCCCGCACTTGTTCCCTATTTACAAACAACTCCTTGTCTCTCACAATCTAGGAGTAGAAGGCCGTGGAAAAATCTGGCACGATGGCCGCTGCCAGAGCCATCCACCCCCAATCTTGGTGTTCCGTGCAATGCACGGGCATCTACGCACGGGAAATTATGTTGAACAGGGCTAGTTGTACAAAGGCTAGCTCTACAGCCATGATGATAGTGACTGCAGACTATGAGGCTGACTATGGTATGCCGAACACGGCGCCTATACTCAGGTGTCATCTCCGGCGCAGGGTCTTGTCACTTCACTATGAGGAGCAGCATGTAATAATTTGACCAACGGGTAGTACAGTGCTAGTATTCCTACTACTACATTGGTAGTACTACTACTAGTACTACTAGCACCACCGTCTGGATTTAGGAGTACTACCACGTCCACTGACACCGAGGAACGTCTCCAGGTAATATTGCTTGAGGCCGCCAGGCTGAGGGGCCACTTGGACGACAGCTGCGTCTCCTTGTTCGACGAGGTCGTCGTCGGTTTCCTCGACAAGTTCACCGTCGTCAAGAAGCTTGCGGACGACTTTGACGTAAGCCTCCAGCTGACGCGCCCAGGTTCTGCGATGCCCGCCACCCTCAACGGCCACTATGGTAACAACCTCTTCGACACACTGGTGGCCTTGCGACTGCCCGCCGTCGCGCCGGAGAATGTCCACCTCGAGGTCGCGCTCGCCGCGCAGCGCCTGGTGCAGCAAGACACCATCGACATAATCACCCACGTCTACGCGCAAATCGTCCACAAGGACTAACACATGCAAGAGGAGGACGATAGGACGCTGGCCTTCTTAGAGCGCAGGGCAACCTTGGACGGCACTGCTCAGAAGCACGTCGAGCTCGCCACCAACGCTGCTGCTCCTCACACGTCGGTTGGTGACCCGGCGCACTAGGGCGTGAGGATGTCGTTGAATGTTGATGGATCCGTATGTATTTTTATCTTTCCGTCAAATCCATGTAGTAGTATATTATACTACAGTTATTATCTTATCGGATGGCTGAGAAAACAGGTGGGAGAATGTAACATCCCAAAATTCTAAATTTTGGAATGTTATTATAAATAGATTGATTGATTGTTTGGTTGTTGTGTGATTGAGTGAGTGAAATACGAAACTTTTGAAAGTTAAATGAGAGGGAATAAAAGGACTTTCCCAAACTTTCATTTTTCATTCGCGACCTCCGTGAATTCAAATTCTTTTCAACACAAAACCCTAGAGAGAAGATGACATGACTTCTTCCATTTAAATTAAATGAAAAGGGTTGTTGAAAATATTTGAATTTCGTTTGAAAATATTTCAAATTCATAAACTTTATGCAACTCAATGATTTTCACGAGCGAAGATAAAATGACTTCTTCAAATTATGAAATATGAGTTGGGAGTTTCAAAGATCACATTTACAGTCTTTTTTGAATTTATTTTCAATTTGGGTTATTTGAGTTTTATTCAAATTATTTTTCTCCAAAAATAAAATATACGAAAAATAGGGTAAAATGATTCCCTACAATAGGAAAATTGGAGAAAAATTAATTTGAAATCATTTTGGTATTTTTAAAATGATTTTATTGAGTTTTTATTAGACCAGTAGCACTCTTTGAATTATTAGAATTTGTGTGTATTTTATTTAATACTAGAAAAATGTCCATGTTGTTGGAAATCTTTTTCTAAATTTTTTGATATATTACATGCCTATATAATATTTTTTAGTTATTTTGTTTTTATTATTTTAGTTCTCTGAAAAAAGGGTTTATTAAAAAAAAGAGCTTCCCTCCGCCGACTGGGCCGGCCCAGCTCCTGCCAGGCCGCGGCCCAGCCCAGCTCCTCATCGCCTCCGTCCCCGACCGGGAGTCCTCCCGAATCCGTCGCCGCGCCATGGCCGCCGTGCTCGCCCCGGCCTCCTCCTTGCCCCTCGCCCACGCCATTGCCTCGCCCTCCCCCTATAAATCCCGCCGCCGCCTCTCCTCTCCTCCTCTCGCATCGCGCCGCCGCACCACACCGACCACCGCCGCCATCGCCGGACGCCGCCGCCGCTGCTTAGCCCGCGCCGCCTCCGCCGATCCGCTGCCGCGCCACACGCCGGAGCCGCCCGCGCCGCGCCCCTTCGCTGCCTCACCGTGTGCCGCCTCACCTCGCGTCGCCTTGCTCCTCGCCGGCGTCCGCCACCGCGGGAAGCCGCCGGAGATCCGCCGCCGGTTTTCCGACGGGAAACCGCCCCGACCGGTAAAACCCGCACCAAATCCGATCCGGTTTTCCTCGGTTTAGCCGGTTTTATTTTTTAGTTAGGTTCTTTTTTAGAGAGCGTTCGCTGGGTAGGTTTAGAAAGCGAACGTTCACTTTTTAGCTTTTTTCTTTTTCTGTTAGTTTTAGACACGGACCTCTTTGTAGTATTTCTTTTACAGATTAGTCCCTCTACTTCAAACCTCTACAACTTTTTACCCGTTTATCCAAATCCAACGAAACCAACGCCCACGTCTTCGTTATGATCCCCTCTATTCAGTAATCCAACTCAAACATGTTTTTGAAAAGTTTAAAATTTGAATTAGATCAGATTTGAATTCAAACTTCGTTTGATCATAACTTGAGTTTCGTAGCTCCGTTTCAGTTGATTCTTTTTGCAAATCGAAGCTCTTGACCTAAACATTCCGATAAGGCCAAATTCACATAATTTTGGTACTGGTAGAAATTGGTTTATGTTGCAAGAGCTATTTGTTTGGTTTTGATGTTTTTCGAATCGTCTTCTTTGATCTTTCTGATCTTTTGAGTGATTGCTTATGTGTGGTTACTATGGCTTGCTTGCGATAGATTGACCGGAGTGTGACAAGTAGAACTATCAAGAGTTTTGAGTGCGAATCATCTTCATCAACATTGCAGGCAAGTTCACACTTTGATCGTATCCCCTTTCATACCCAGTTTTTATGCATTAGTTTCACCCTCAAACATTGCATGAGTAGGTTTGTTAACATGTGGGTATTGGGAAGTAGTTGATGAGGTAGGAACCTATTGCCCTGCATTCAAACCTTGTGAGTTACTATTACGTTATGCTTACATTGCCATGCTATGCTCGTAGACGTGGATTGGGTTTGAGAGTATTTCATGACAGATGTGAGATTGTTAATCAATGGTTCAACTTAAGGTGGCAACTTTAATACACATCTGGTGGATTGCTAGGGGCACCCTAGGGATATACCAGTGGACTTGCCCGGACACCTGGGAAATACCAGTGTTGTCCTAGGAGATTCCGGGGATATACCGTGTGATCATCCTACGGTCCGCCACCCAGGCTCAAAGGGATCATAAGATTATTCATGCTAGAAACTTCCGTGTGCAGCCACAAGCTATTATGGGCTCTAGCATAGTTGATTAAGTCTTGTGAACTCTTACAGTGGTATACTAGCAGATGTAGGGGTTGTAGGTGGAACGGTCTACCCATCGTAAGGTGAAAACGCTTCTGAAAGAATATGTCTCGGTCATCCGTTTCTCAAACACCTTGTAGTGCGAGAAATCCAATGGAGTAGATCGAGTCTTGTGGGGAAAAGTGCGCAAAACTCTGCAGAGAGTACAAACTAACCATGATTAGTCGTGTCCCAGGTTATGGACATCTTGAGTCTCTGGTACTTGGATTATCCTGTTGATCTCATCACGTTACTTTAAATTAAGTTTGTTGGGTTTAATGATGTTATTTAATTGGGATTGAGAATGTTGTCAACCATTCTCAATGTTCAACAACCACCATGATAGTTAAATAAAATTTATTCCTTTGAAGTAGGGAAAAATTGGCTTTTCGCAAAAACTATAACCATAGAGCTTTTCCACCGGCCAAATATGCATGTAGTGATAGACTTTGTTCATCATTCTCTATGGTGTGAATTTTCCAGTACATTCAATGTACTGACCCTCTGTGGCTGCAACGTCTCATGTTGCAGGAATCTTACGACAAGTAAGTGATACGTTAGGGTTACGATTTCTACACTCAACTTTGCCGTTGGTGTTGATGGGAATCCACAACCTTGTTACTTCCGCTATTTGGATTGAGGTAATAGTATTTACGTTACTTTTTACATGTGATTTACCTCTGTTATAAGTCCTCGAGTACTGTGTGTGTCAGCATACCGATCCAGGGATGACACTTAAGCACAGAGACTTGATCCATTCGGGTCGGGTCGCTACAAGATGGTATCAGAGCACATGTTGACTGTAGGACGTGACCCTAGAAACTGGCAAGCCTATAGCAAAGATTTTTCTCTACAACTTTCCCTTTCAAAAAGATCTTTTACCTCTCTTATCTTCTGAGCTTATTCAAAAATTCCCTTTAGTGAGACCATACCCCTTTCCCCTTTTGAACACACGAAGATTCGACTGATGAGACCACTCCAAGAAGTACAAGATACCGGACAACTAAGACCACTTTGGAATGAAGAGGATTTTACCATACATCATAATAATGGAAACTACAACGGTTGAAGACTCCGAAGACTAGGAGAATTTGAAGACTCTAAAGAATTTTCAAGATTTGTATGAACTAGGAAGGCACCCCTTATGGAACTTGGCAGACTAAGGAAGCCGTCAATACCTGACACCTAGGTGTATCGGAGAAAGACCGAGCATGGAGAGTTAAAAACCTCAAAGTGATGTCAAGAAAACCCTAAGGCAGGAGATATCAACTATGGAGAGATAGCTCATGGAAATGACAAGAGCAGAAACCCAACTATCCATGATGTTATGGCCCACTTATGCTATTTGTCACCGTGCTGAGTTAAGGATGCTTTCTTCAGAAAGGATTGGATGGTAGAAGGCTGATGGAGCATCTACCAGCAAGAGGTGAAGTTTTAACCTTAGCCGGTGTATCACCAGGATCTGGAGTAGTACATCAAGAAGTTAAGATGGAGCTACAAGAAGCCGTATTTTGACAAGGAGCATTTCATGAAGAACTTAGGTCCAAGAAGCGAAAGTAGCCAAGTTGGAGGAACAAAACCTCGAGATACCGGAGATTTGTCAAGAACTAAAGGACAACAGAACCATGGGTCATGATAAGGGTATTGAAACCCAGAAGTTTGGAATGCAACTCCGGAAAATTAAAGGATGTCACGAGAGATTTCACGTCAACAGAGATGATCTAGCCAAATGAGTTGAGAAGGATAAGCACGATCGGAAGAAGCCATTGGAGACATGAACAAAACTCGTAGAGTTAGACGACCTTGAAGATTTATTGACCTTTAGAAGACCAAACCCCTGTCCTATACCTATGTTAGATGCGACGATTGTGAGCTGTCATTTGTTTGATGTTTTTCGACAGCCACAACAAAAATCTGTCTTTTCAAAACTGTTGTTTGCATTGTGTGTATCCCTCTCTATCTCTCTTATCTCACCCCAAACCCTTGGAACCAATAGAGGATGAATGGAGATGAGCTTGTATTTTCTGGACCGATGAGTCAGTTGGAGACAGACCGATGGATTTAGAACATGGAGAATCACATGGAGAATAACCCTATAGTTGGAAAGGATATGACCCAGCATGCTCTTTAGTGCTTTGAAAGAGGTGCTGCTACTTGGTGGAGGATGTACCAAACCATCAATGGATGGCAACGAGTAACCACCTGGAGAGAATTAAAGTTGACTCTGCAAAGATCTCACCTTGTGTCCTAGAAGTTGAAGCCTTATGGAAAAGATATGAAGAAACCTTGTGCATGCAAGATTTGTGGAGAAATAGGACACACCCATAAAGAACACAAGGATGAATGCCCTAATTGTGAAGGAAGTCACCCAGTTGAAGAATGCCCAACTAGGCAGATTTCTTGTTTCTTGTGTGAAGGGACTACCCACTATCCTGCTCAGTGTCACATTTACCCCATGGTACAACGAACCATCCAACAGAAGAAAGAAGTAATGAAAGGAGCCCTCATGGAAATTTTAGAAGAAAATTTTATGAAGGAAAAGGTGGGCGACACACCCAAAGAAGAACCAATTAAACCCTGCACCAAGTCATGCTATTCATGTGGAGAAGAAGGACACATCTCCCAGAATTGTATGAATGGGGATCTAGTAGAATTTCCGACAGAGGAAGTAGAATATGACCCACAAGAAATAGAAGTCATGATCGGCATGGAAAGGTCCAGGAAGAGAAGCATATTGGATTCCAAGAAGAACCTGAGCCATATCACCTGTTACAGGTGCAAGGAGTCAGGGCACTACCTCAACGGTTGCCCAAAAAGGAAACCTTGATACTTGTCAGAAGTAATGTGTTTTAGTTGTAATGGAGCAGGGCACTTTGCCAGAAAATGCCCCAAGGAGAAGGAAACTTGTGCTAGATAGTTGAGTTTGCAACAAAAGAAATGGAGTAGTAGAAGTGAGAACATTATCTTTTATATTGAGGTGTTGAGTTGAGACATGTAATGGAAAAGCGAGAGATTGTAATCAATTGAGAGTGAATAAAGTTAGCATCGTTGGTACTGATATGGATTTTATGAGTTGTTACTCTATGAAGAAGAATTTTGACCATTTTTGAGGATATGAGAAATATGGTCTATAGAAGATTTGTGCATTTTAAGGGTGGTAGCACCCTATAAGAACCCTTGACCCCTGGAAAAGATAAGGATACTCCACTGAGTGGATTTTGGACAAAATGAATACGAGTTTTTGTATCGATATGTGTGAAACCCCAAGAGTGTGTGGGATGAAGTTGGAGACCGTCAGTTGTTTGGACCAACTGTGATCAAGGTGTCAGAAGAGAATGTTAAGTTTATTCGAGATCGACTGAAGGTAGCTCAGTCCAGGCAGAAGAGTTATATAGACTCAAAAACTCAAGGAGGTATTCTATGAAATTGGAGATAGAGCATGTCTTCGTGTGTCCCCTCTGCGAGGAGTTAAACGAATTGGAGTTAAGGGAAAGTTAGCCCCGAGATTTGTAGGACCATACCATGTTTTGGAGTGTATGGGAGAAGGACTGTCAGGAGTTCATGATGTGTTTCACGTTTCCCAATTGAAGAAGTGCCATGCAGAGTTGGCCAATATTCCCCTGTAAGGACGCTTGACCCTGGAAAGGATAATGATGTTCCACGAAGTAGAATATGGACTTCATAAGTATAAGTTTTTATCTTGGTATGTGGGATATTCCACGAGGATGAAGAGATGAATTACTATTGGATATAAAGGAGGTATGATGTCGGAAATATGGATCAATGGAAACTCCATCATGAGTCTGAGTAATCATGTCCTAGTTTGGTGCCAATAGAAGGAAGGAAGACATTACAATTGGATGGATTTAGGAATACTAGGAAGTTGGAAGTTGGAATAATGATCAGTTGCCCGATGATAAGTTCAAGGACTACAAGTGATGAGATGGGCCATAACCCACAGGCCCGAGGACCTGCCAAGAAGCAAGCACATTTTGCTGAAGGAAAAAACCCTGGAAGGAGTTACGACTTATCAACCGATGATTTTATAGGAGTTTACGCAAAACCTGAAAGTGGTGAAGGAACGATAGATGGTTGTTTGGCTTGCAGAATCCATGGATTTATTCAAATTTGGTTCGTCGACAAGAGAAATTCTGCAATGCTTGTGAGGATGACCGAGTGTTAGAATGCGAGATTCACTAAAACCGTATACAAGGTAATGATTTGGGTGCGGGATGGATTGATCACCATACCGACTTACTCTTATTATTCGCCTTGCTATGTGGGACAATAAATCTGAGTGACTTACCTATAGTAAAGAGACGACGATCAAAACCCTGTTAAACTTAGAATGGTATAGGTATTTTTCCCCTTGTATAAGGCAGCCTTTGCCAACCGTAGGTTATACGGTGAGGATCAACCCAGACCCATTTCCTGCAGGAGAAACCATAAATTTGTTGACCACCATGAGATATCGATTAGTTGTTTAGTACTGGCGCCAGACCCGTCAGGTAAGAAGACCCAGTCTCGAAAGAACCTTACCTAGATGAAATACAGAAGAATTGAGGAAAAGGTTATGCCACTAACGAAAGAGCTCAGAGAAGGAATTTTCTCGAGGAGCTGAGAAGACCGACACTGTCAAGAATAAGGATCGAGTATATGAGTTTTGATGGAACAGTAACCATGCTTCCAAGGGTGGTAGTACCCCAGACCCCTGGAAACGATCGATGGGTTTGTAGAAGACCCCAAACCTACCCTATTTCTTGCTAGCCTCTCCGAATCTCGAGGACGAGATTCATTTTAAGGGTGGTAGGTTTGAAACATCCCAAAATTCTAAATTTTGGAATGTTATTATAAATAGATAGATTGATTGATTGTTTGATTGTTGTGTGATTGAGTGAGTGAAATTCGAAACTTTTGAAAGTTAAATGAGAGGGAATAAAAGGACTTTCCCAAACTTTCATTTTTCATTCGCGATCTCCGTGAATTCAAATTCTTTTCAACACAAAACCCTAGAGAGAAGATGACATGACACTACAAGAAATATGTCAACTTATGACCTTCTGTCAGTGAACCTAGAAGAATTGGTCATAAATCTATGACCATTTTAGACCAATTGGTCAAAAGCTGTTCGGGGGGCTCCAAACCCTAAACCATTGCGACCATTTTGGTCAGAAAGGTCGTAATTTCCTTACATGAAATGGTTATAAAGCAGACAGCACTAGTCCGATGCCTTATTTCTAGCTGATCATGACCAATATAGATGGTCATAACCTTGTAAATTGTGGTGGGTTGCTATGACTAGGCGCCACCTCATCAGTTTTGCCCATGTGTCATGTCCATGTGGCATTTTTTCCCTAGGTTGTGAAGCAACCTATATTTCTGTCATTCCCAAAATTCCCCAAAAAATCTCATAAATTCTTTGGGTCATATCTTCATCAAATATGTAAAAGTCCTTCCTTGCCTAGCTCAAAAGTAATTCAACAATATTCATTTTCCTATTCTGTTCACAACAACACTTTATGAAGGAAGTGCTATTTATATATTCTTGATTGCTCTAGGAATTTTTGGGCACTCTTTTCTATCCAAATCATTACCGCATGACAAAATTCAGCTCCATTTGCCTAGCAAATCTTCCTCAGCAAATTTCCAAAGTTTTTGTCCACCTAGAAGCATTGTGAAGGAAGTACCTTTTTTATATCTCGAAATGACATGAAATTTATACAGTTCCTTCCTATGCCCAAATTATCACCCTCCTCCAAATTGCAGCTCAGTAAAATCATCTATGTGAGCCTAGGTTCAATTTATATTTTATGGCCAAATTGGCACGTTGCAAAGCAAGTGTTATATAGACCCCTCCTATTACCCTCAAACTTTTCGGGCACGCTTCCATACCCAAATCATTGCCACATGATAATATTCAGCTCAATTTTCCTAGTAAATCTTTCTCAGGAAATTTCCAAAGTTTCTACCTCGAGAGAAGCTTTGTGAAGTAGTACTAGCTAGGCTTACCCAAATGATCTGAAAATTTACCAGCGCATGACCATACCTATGTAACTTACCTACACCAATTTTTAGCTCATTTAATTCATCCAATCTCTCTCACTAGTTTCCAAAGTTTTTGTCCATAGAAGACCATTGTGAAGGAAGTACTACTTTGGCATGTCCAAATGGTATCAATTTTCTACAATGCTTTCCTATGCCCAAATAACCATCCACCACTAAATTTCAGCTCAATCCATTCATTATTTTGAGCCCAGCTTCAACATTCATATTTTTGTCCAGTGTGGTACTTTGCAAAGCAAGTACCACCTAGGATCCTCCTTTTGAGCTACAAATTTGTGAAGACATTATCCTTAGTAGATGATCATTCTCAGCCAAAACTCACGCCCATTGGCCATGTGCATTTCCCGTACCGCTAATCAAACACTTGGCTGCTTATTCATGTTTGAGCATCGATCGGTCTCCTCGTGAGAATCTTATGTTGTGATTTTCTTCCTATCACCTACCTGGGGAGTGCCCAACCCACTAGACATGCCTAGCCTGCCCAGAACACATGGCAACGCCACGGTCACGCGGTGACCACGCGGCGAGCATGCGAGTTTACGTGCTCTAGAGTTGGGGGCCTCGGCCACCGCCCAAACCTCGACGTATCGCCACCAAACCATGTATTTATGATTAAATAGGTACTTATGTAACTACAAATGATTTTTGGACAAAATAAATAGCAAACTATGAGGCAGCTGCAGTTCAAATTTGACCCGCTTCCTGCTGAATCGGCGGGAATTTGTCTTTTTCACTAGAGGTGGATCAAAACTTTTGACACCCAACCATTTTGTCAATTGTGCATTATATATGGCCTAGTATTTTATAAAATTGATTAGGTCCAATTTTGCAACAAATATATGGTAGGACCTTCACAAAAAAACTCATTTTGGGCACTCAGAAAAATGGAAAATGAATTTTTCGTGCAAATAAAACGAAAACTTACTTAGGCAACATTGTTTGGAATTCCAAGATGCACCCTTGTGCACAATATGAGATCATTTGAACAAACTATGCCATGAATGTGGCCATAAGATTGATCATTTGGCTTGAAAGCCATGAATCTTCACGCATGATAGCTCATTTCTGAGAACACTTTTTTAAAAGAATTGCCGTATTACAAGTTTATTATTTTTCCTAGGAACTCGGCCATATATAATGACACAATGCGAAGGTTTCCCAATTTTTTGATATTTTTGAACTTTTTATGCCCGTTTCAAAATGCAGTCAAAACGGCGGGAATGACCGTTCCTAGCTAGTGGTTGAATCTTGAATTTTTTTGGTGTTTCTCTGATTAAATAGATACTTATGTACCTAGAAATGATTTTTGGAAAAAATAAAGAGCAAACTACGAGGTAGCTACAGTTCAAATTTGACCCGCTTCCTGCTGAATCGGCAGGAATTTGTCTTTTTCACGAGAGGTGGATCAAAACTTTTGACACCCAAAAATTTGGTCAATTGTGCATTAAATATGTCCTAATATTTTATAAAATTGATTTGGTGCAATTTTGCAACAATTATTTGGGAGGTCTTTCAAAACAAAACCTCCTTTTGGGCACTCGAAAAATGGAAAATGGTTTTTTCGTCCAAAGAAAATGGAAACTTCCTTAGGCAACATTGTTTGCCATTCCAATATGCACCCTTGTGCACAATATGAGATCATTTGAACAAACTATGCCATGAATGTGGCCATAAGTTTGATCATTTGGCTTGAAAGCCATTGATCTCCACACGTGATAACTCGTTTCTGAGAACACTTTTTTAAAATAATCGCCGTATTACAAGTTTATAATTTTTGCTGGTAACTTGGTCACATATAATAACGCAATGCGAAGGTTTTCCATTTTTTTGATTTTTTTTGAATTTTTATGCCCGTTTCAAAATGCGGTCAAAACGGCGGGAATGACCGTTCCTAGCTAGTGGTTGAATCTTGTAATTTTTTTAGTGTTTCTCTTATTAAATAGATACTTTTGTACATACAAATGATTTTTGGAAAAAATAAAGAGCAAACTACAAGGTAGCTACAATTCAAATTTGACCCACTTCCAGCTGAATCGGCGAAAATTTGTCTTTTTCACGAGAGGTGGATCAAAACTTTTTACACCCAACCATTTGGTCAATTGTGCATTAAATATGGCCTAGTATTTTATAAAAATGATTTGGTCCAATTTTGCAACAATTATTTGGGAGGTCCTTCACAAAAAAACCTCCTTTTGGGCACTCGAAAAATGGCAAATGGTTTTTTCATCCAATGAAAATAAAAACTTCCTTAGGCAACATTGTTTGCAATTCTAAGATGCACCCTTGTGCACGATATGAGGTCATTTGAACAAACTATGTCATAAATGTGGGCATAAGATTGATCATTTGGGGTGAAAGCCATGCATCTTCACACTTGATAGCTAGTTTCTGAGAACACTTTTTTAAAATAATCGCCGTATTACAAATTTATAATTTTTGCTGGTAACTTGGTCACATATAATGACGCAATGCGAAGGTTTTCCATTTTTTTGATTTTTTTGAATTTTTTATGGTCGTTTCAAAATGCGGTCAAAACGGCGGGAATGCCCGTTCCTAGCTAGTGGTTGAGTCTTGGAATTTTTTTAGTGTTTCTCTTATTAAATAGATACTTTTGTACCTAGAAATGATTCTTGGAAAAAATAAAGAGCAAACTACAAGGCAGCTACAGTTCAAATTTGACCCGCTTCCAGCTGAATCGGCGGAAATTTGGCTTTTTCACGAGAGGTGGATCAAAACTTTTTACACCCAACCATTTGGTAAATTGTGCATTTAATATAGACTAATATTTTATAAAAATGATTTGGTCCAATTTTGCAACAATTATTTGGGAGGTCCTTCACAAAAAACCCTCCTTTTGGGCACTCGAAAAATGGAAAATTGATTTTTCGTCCAAAGAAAATAAAAACTTCCTTAGGCAACATTGTTTGTCATTCCAATACGCACCCTTGTGCACAATATGAGATAATTTGAACGAACTATGCCATTCCAAAATGCACCCTTGTGCAAAAAACACAAGAGAAACAAATAGAAAAACACAACTACATAAGCTTGAAAAAGTATTTGATGTGCTCCACATGTGCTATGATTGTGAATTATAAAATTGATGTGCTCCAAATTTGCAACAAATATGTGCTAGGTTATTTATAAAAATATCATTTTTGACACTTGAAAAATGATTCTCTTAAAAAAACTCATATCTTAGAACACTTTTTTCATGATATTAACAATATTCAAAGTTTGTTATTTTTACTGAAAAGTAGTTCACACTTGGTGACACAATGCGAAGGTTTTTTATTTCCATATTTTTATAAATTTCTTAGGTATTCAAATAATAGACATGATTCAAAATCTTATTTTCAATCGATTATGACCAATTTAAATGGTCTTAACATCATCAAAGGGGATACTCTGTTCTGATTGGTCTAAAATCAGCTCACGCGGATCATGGCTTAAGCACCGTCGGATGCGCCCGGATCCAACGGCAGCCCACACCCCCTCATCACTCTCACCCCCTCCCGAATCACCTCGTATACCTCTCATCCTCGTACACCCACGAAACCCTAGCCCCCTTCTCCCAATCGCCGCCGCCGCCCAGATCCAATCCAAGTCAGAGCCCCCGGCCTCCATCTCCATTCTTGCGCGCGTCGGCCACCTCCCTCCGGTGGAGCTCGACCCCCACTCCCCAAGCGCCGTTGCTCCACCCTCTCCCGCGCCCCTCGATCCCAGATCCCCATCTCCAAGTCACCCTCTTCCTCCCTCAGATCTCGATCTGCCACCGCCCACCATCGACGACCCTCAGCATAGACAAGATCGAGCTCCTCCCTTCCTCCCGTTCTCCCCTAGCCTTATCCACTTCGAGCCAACCAACCACTCCGTCCTTGGGATTTTGTCGCGCGGTGCCTTGTTTCACCGGCCCAGCGACCACAAGTAGGCAGTCCACGGCCAGGATGGCGGCGTGCCCCGCCACGACCACGTACGCGCACGACACTCCGCGCCTCCCCTCCCTCTCCTGCGGTTCCTAACATATGCGCTCCTCTCCTCTCCTTGGGTGACATGCAGGGCTCGCGTGGGAGCAGCGCATGATGGAGGCCTCTGGAGGAGCAGCGAGAGGAGCCCGACCGTCCTCGCGCGCCCGGCCCATGGCAGGAGCACCACGGCGTGCGCCTCGGAGCTACAACATCTCCTTCGGCGACTTCGTGTAATCCAGTTCGGCAACGCGTGCTGGGAACTTTACTGCCTCGAGCACGGCATCCTGGTTCGTCATACCCCATCTCATCCCATCTCTCGCCCCTTCTGATGTCAGATCTTCTCTGGTCTGGAATATTTAGGCTGTAATTGATGCGCGATTTGAACCGTGATGGAATTACTGGATTACCTTCCCGTGTAGGTCTAATAGTTTTCCCCCGAGATGCGGCAATTAGTGTTTGATCTGTGCGACCCTTCTGAATTTGTCAGGAACATGAACTGTTCGTAGTTCCTAATTTAAGCCTACAATATGTGATGTCTAGCCATTTCGTTTTGTAGTTTAGATTGCACCCATGTCTCATGTCTCATGGCAGCAGGGAGCATATGATCAGCGGGAGGAGGATTGCCACCGCGCATGCAAGCGGCTTCAGCTTCATGGTCAGCGATCCTGCCCTGCCTCCCCAGCTTCCGTTCTGAATACACAAGAGAGAGGATGATTAATGGCGGCTGGGTTACTCCTAGTTAAGTAGTGCTTGTATATAATTGTGATTTGGCCTTGTGTCAACGGCTTGTCTGACTCTGACCAGATGACACTAGCATTAATCTAGTCTAGTCACACTCTCTTCTGTACAGTACTGTCATTTGAACAGATCTAGCTAGTTATCTTAGGAGACCCAAACTCAAGTGCTCGAAGTCGTCTCTTCGATCACTCACTCATTCAGCCTTGGATCCAATGATGTCCCCTCCAAGTCAAGTCACGTCGAGGGTATCTCTCCAATGCAGTCGCAGTGTTTGAACCAGTCAAGCAAAAGCTAGCTGCTAGTAAAAACATATAAGTGTAAAAAATAGAGTTCGTACGTTCATCATGTAGCGGCCGATCAAGGCCTGCGTGCAATTGATGGGGCTCCATGAAAATGTGATATTGTAATTTTACTACAGTCATCCATGGTATTGTTCCGCCTTTTTTCTAATGAATTGATCACTAAAGGAGTGGAGTCCTACATGATTATCTTGTTGATGAGAATGTGCGAGTGTTTAATTCCGTGCCTGGGATTACTGATTGAGTCATTCTACTACATCCTATGATGAACTAAAGAAGATCCATTGTTTTGTTTTGTCATTATGCTGCATATGTTTCCAACTCCACTATTTCTGTTTTTCTTTATCACCTTATCCAACATTGTAGATTCATGTATTGATGCATGCCAACTATGAAAAGATCTTGTATTAAGCTTTAGTTGGCTGTTAATTATGTTGTGTTAGTTGCTGACTAACAACGGCCTATGGCGGCTAGGCATTAGAAACACAATCTGTCTGTATGTAATCTAACTTGCAGTGTGTGTGTGGCATGCAGGGAGGTGGTGATCAGGTGAACAACATATGCCTGGAAGACCTCTGGCCCAGCTCAACTCCATCTCCATGCACCTCGACGAGATCGTCGGTAATGGACGCCACCTGCCTCGTATCATTCTTTCTGGATAACATTCTAGTGTGGCAACATTTAGTAATTTACAGCTCCCTGTTCATGGTGCTATGCAAACTCTGAAAATTGGTACTTCAGTCAAATGTGCTTTCCTTTCTAAACAACTGTGCACCTTGCTGAGATCGTCTTACCTGGCATCATTCCATACTAGTATAGATAGCATCCAAATACGGTGTGCTATTCACTGGTTTTATTTTCATACGATGACAAGAGTTGATGAATATTCAGGCATACTAGAACATATTTCGTGGCAATTCTAGAACTGCAGAAGTTCACCTGTTTGTTGTAGAATTCAATAGGCAGTATCCTTTATTTAGGCTCAAAAAAGCCTTGCCAGTGGTTTTATTGTAACGTCAAGTTTTCATCACAAACACTAGTTGTTTATTATGAAACATTCATTCTACTGCACACTATTCAGTTATTATCTAAAAAACACAATTTAGTTAACTTATACTTTATCTTTTAGATTTGTAGCTTCAAACCTGGAAAAATGGACATGTAGCTTCTACTTTTGAACAAAGTAAAATGCAATGCACATAGATAGACATGCATCATAGGCAGTACTTGTTTCTAAGTTAGCTAAGCATAATCTGTTGTTTAATCCAAATTGTGTTATCAAAAGTTGCGTAGAATGTGTTTTGGTCTTGCTTCATGGATCAGTTTTCTCATAAAACTAATGTGCCTGGACAACAGTCTGCTCCACTAATGTTATATCTCTCTCATTGTAGGATGGAAAGTTGTGGCAGCTGGAGCATGTCGCATAAGAGAGAGCAATGAAATCCATTGTACTGTTCCATTAAAACAAGTACATTGTGTGGTTATGATAGTAGCAGATGTGCCATCATTTTCTTATTGTATATTCCTGTGTAAGGAAATGTATTCCTGAGATGATTTTTTGTGTTATGTAAACCTGGGAGATATTTTCTTTTTGTGTTATGTAAACCTGGGAGTTTTCCTAATTTGAATGAAATAATGTTGGATGTATGTGTGTGATTGGGCTAAAGTCTGCTTGGGCCAAATTGGACAAATAATTGGGCTGAAACAAGCCACATACCAACAAGCATCGAACAATTTCAAAAATGAAATAAAAAGTCTTACAAAAAAAGAAATGGACTGCAAAAAGCTCGAGGGCCTCAAAAACTAACAAGGCTGAATTGTTGGGCCTGGCCCATGAAGCTGATAAAAAATTGACAGAAAAAATATATAAAAAGGCCGAATTGTTGAGCTCGGACCATGTAAAACGCCGAATCGGATCGGGCTGAATCTTGTGCCACATCAGCTTGCCACGCTGGATGCCTACGTGGCTTGGGGAGGTTGCTAGTGACCAAAACAAACCAGTAGGCATATTTTGGTCGTAAACGTCCACGACCTTCTCACAGAGAAGGTCGTTAATGTCAGTTTATGACGGCCAGCTTTTGACCTTATGTTTTTGGTCACAAAAAGGTCACAAATGGAAATTTGTGACCATTCAGTGACCAATAGTTGTGGTCACAAGTTGACATATTTCTTGTAGTGTGACTTCTTCCATTTAAATTAAATGAAAAGGGTTGTTGAAAATATTTGAATTTCGTTTGAAAATATTTCAAATTCATAAACTTTATGCAACTCAATGATTTTCAGGAGCGAAGATAAAATGACTTCTTCAAATTATGAAATATGAGTTGGGAGTTTCAAAGATCACATTTAAAGTCTTTTTTGAATTTATTTTCAATTTGGGTCATTTGAGTTTTATTCAAATTATGTTTCTCCAAAAATAAAGTATACGGAAAATAGGGTAAAATGATTCCCTATAATAGGAAAATTGGAGAAAAATTAATTTGAAATCATTTTGGTATTTTTAAAATGATTTTATTGAGTTTTTATTAGACCAGTAGCACTCTTTGAATTATTAGAATTTGTGTGTATTTAATTAATGCCAGAAAAATGTCCATGTTGTTGGAAATCTTTTTCTGAAAATTTTGATATATTATATGCCTATATAATTTTTTAGTTATTTTGTTTTTATTATTTTAGTTCTTTGAAAAAAGGGTTTATTAAATAAAGAGCTTCCCTCAGCCGACTGGGCCGGCCCAGCTCCTGCCAGGCCGTGGCCCAGCCCAGCTCCTCACCGCCTCCGTCCCCGACCGGGAGTCCTCCCGAGTCCGCCGCCGCGCCATGGCCGCCGTGATCGCCCCGGCCTCCTTCTTGCCCCTCGCCCACGCCATTGCCTCGCCCTCCCCCTATAAATCCCGCCGCCGCCGCCTCTCCTCTCCTCCTCTCGCATCATGCTGCCGCACCATGCCGACCACCGCCGCCATCACCGGACGCCGCCGCCGCTGCTTAGCCCGCGCTGCCTCCGTCGATCCGCTGCCGCGCCGCACGCCGGAGCCGCCTGCGCCGCGCCCCTCCGCTGCCTCACCGCGCGCCGCCTTGCCTCGCGTCGCCTCGCTCCTCGCCGGCGCCCGCCGCCGCGGGAAGCCACCGGAGATCCGCCGCCGGTTTTTCGACGGGAAACCGCCCCGACCGGTAAAACCCGCACCAAACCCGATCCGGTTTTCCTCGGTTTAGCCGGTTTTATTTTTTTAGTTAGGTTCTTTTTTTAGAGAGCGTTCGCTGGGTAGGTTTAGAAAGCGAACGTTCACTTTTTAGCTTTTTTCTTTTTCTGTTAGTTTTAGACAGGGACCTCTTTGTAGTATTTCTTTTACAGATTAATCCCTCTGCTTCAAACCTCTACAACTTTTTACCCGTTTATCCAAATCCAACGAAACCAACGCCCACGTCTTCGTTATGATCCCCTCTATTCAGTAATCCAACTCAAACATGTTTTTGAAAAGTTTAAAATTTGAATTAGATCAGATTTGAATTCAAACTTTGTTTGATCATAACTTGAGTTTCGTAGCTCCGTTTCAGTTGATTCTTTTTGCAAATCGAAGCTCTTGACCTAAACATTCCGATAAGGACAAAATCACATAATTTTGGTACTGTTGGAAATTGTTTTATGTTGCAAGAGCTATTTGCTTGGTTTTGATGTTTTCCGAATCGTCTTCTTCGATCTTTCTGATCTTTTGAGTGATTCCTTATGTGTGGTTACTATGGCTTGCTTGTGATAGATTGACCGGAGTGTGACGAGTAGAACTATCAAGAGTTTTGAGTGTGAATCATCTTCATCAACATTGCAGGAAAGTTCACACTTTGATCATATCCCCTTTCATACCCAGTTTTTATGCATTAGTTTCACCCTCAAACATTGCATGAGTAGGATTGATAACATGTGGGTATTGGGAAGTAGTTGATGAGGTAGGAACCTATTGCCCTGCATTCAAACCTTGGGAGTTACTATTATGTTATGCTTACATTGCCATGCTATGCTCGTAGACGTGGATTGGGTTTGAGAGTATTTCATGACAGATGTGAGATTGTTAATTAATGGTTCAACTTAAGGTGGAAACTTTAATACACATCTGGGAGGATTGCTAGGGGAACCCTGGTGATATACCAGTGGACTTTCGCAGACACCTGGGGAAATACCAGTGCTGTCCTAGGAGATCCCGAGGATATACCGTGTGATTATCCTACGGTCTGCCACCCAGGCTCAAAGGGATCATAAGATTATTCATGCTAGAAACTTCCGTGTGCAGCCACAAGCTATTATGGGCTCTAGCATAGTTGATTAAGTCGTGTGAACTCTTACAGTGGTAGACTAGCAGATGTAGGGGTTGTAGGTGGAACGGTCTACCCATCGTAAGGTGCAAACGCTTTTGAAAGACTATGTCTCGGTCATCCGTTTCTCAAACACCTTGTAGTGCGAGAAATCCAACGGGGTAGATCGGGTCTTGTGGGGAAAAGTGCGCAAACCTATGCAGAGTGTACAAACTAATCATGATTAGCCGTGTCCCCGGTTATGGACATCTTGTGTCTCTGGTACTTGGATTATCCTGTTGATCTCATCACGTTACTTTAAATTAAGTTTGTTGGATTTAATGATGTTATTTAATTGGGATTGAGAATGCTCTCAACCATTCTCAATGTTCAACAACCACCATCATAGCTAAATAAAATTTATTCCTTTGAAGTAGGGAAAAATTGGCTTTTCGCAAAAACTATAACCATACAGCTTTTCCACCAGCCAAATATGCATGTAGTGATAGCCTTTGTTCATCATTCTCTATGGTGCGAATTTGCCAGTACATTCAATGTATTGACCCTCTGTGGCTGCAACGTCTCATGTTGCAGGAATCTTACGACGAGTAAGTGATACGTTAGGGTTACGATTTCTACACTCAACTTTGTCGTTGGTGTTGATGGGAATCCACAACCTTGTTACTTCCGCTATTTGGATAGAGGTAATAGTAGTTACGTTACTTTTTACATGTGATTTACCTCTGTTATAAATCCTCAAGTACTGTGTGTGTCGGCATACCGATCCAGGGATGACACTTAAGCACAGAGACTTGATCCATTCAGGTCGGGTCGCTACAGAGAAGAGATGGCTGTAGCACGGACTCCAAGAAAATTGGTGTCGGATGGGACTCGTGTGGGTGGCGTGTGCCGTACTGCTAGACGTGAATGCTACTAAGTTATGGCCCATGCCACCCCACTATATCGAGCCTATGGCCCTGTTTGGATACTCTAACACAGTTAGAGTTAGATTTATTTTCTAACCCACTCTAACCCAAATAAGCACCTCTCCACCGGGATAGTTGGGTTAGATGAAACTAACCCACTCTAACCCACTCTAACCCAAATAATCACCTCTCCCTGTTTGGATACTTTTGGGTTATTTGAGCCTTCAACTAACCCAAACTAGCTCTAACCCCATGATCCAAACAGGGCCATATCGAGGTACGTAGAACAAATTTCCTACAGTCCGTGCTCAGCCCTCCTCTATCTCTCTTCTCAGCCAGCCAGCGGACGCGCGGAGCCCATCGTCTGTTTGCTCACATGCGGCCCCAGATGTCAGTGAAAACACAAGAGGACCCACTGAACCTGCACATCTTTCACCTCGACGTGCTGGTGATGAAAAACAAATCCAATAAAGATCTTCGGTGGCCGCTTTTGGAGTTAGTCAAGAGTAGTAAGATTATATTTACAATTTAACCCAAGATGCACATCTCGTGGCTTCAACTACCACTCTATTTTCTTTTATGACATGACCTGGATGCTGGATGTCCCACATGTCGGCAAAAGGAGGAAGAACCCGACCAAATCTTCGGTTCTGCTATCGGATGAGATTAGTGCACTTTTTGATACTCCTATTAGAATAGAGGCTAGACATGAGACTATATGCGAGGAAGCAACGTCTACTTATTTACACTCGAAGAACAAAGAAGCACGCAAGATCGAGCCTCCGCAGATCAACAATGAATGCATCAAGAAGGCACTAATCCTACTTACAGGAGTACTAAAATGTATTCTTGTGTTTCTTGTTTTCTTTGGTCTTGCTTTTCTAGTCAAAATTATCGTTGGAGTTCATGCAAAACGGAGGTCCGTTTGGGGTCGTGTCTTGGAGTTGGCCTTACAAGTGGGACCGCAGTTAAGGAAACCGACTATCGGCAAACCCCCCCTCGCCCGCCGCGTGATGGCTTAAGTTAGAGAAACGACGAGGTTGAAGAGATTGCTCTAGCACGGACTCCAAGAAATAATATGGTGTCAGATGGATGTCGTGGTGGTGGCGTGTGCCATACTCCTGGACGTGAATGCTTGTTCTGGCCCATGCCACCCTACTACTCCTACTACTTACTCCTACTAGTATATAGTATACTAGTATCGAGGATTTGAGGTGCTGGTTACGTACAACGATCACATTAACATATGGCTACAGTAAAAACACCCGCCCGATGCGCGAAGCATGTGAAGCTAGTACAAATTTAGAGAAGCGACTCGAAAGCCATTCATAAATTTAGTAAGTTTATCATAGGCATATCATTTATTACATACAACAGGTCATCAACCCACATCGACAATGAGGATACATTATAAATACTAAAGTTTTCACCACACAACAAATAACAAGCCATGAAATGAACTTCAACTCAACCATTCCGCGGCGTTGGAAATGCTTGCTTTGAACCACAAGTGATTCTCTGGGACGGGCCATCTGTTGTCGATCTGGAGACCAACGCAGGACCCATCATCCAGGCTGAAGCGGCCTACTATATCAGTACGAGGGTAGGGAACCACCCAAATGTCCAAAGTATAGACACAGCTGCTTCTCATAAATGTGTCAACAGCAGTTGGATCGCCTTTCACCATCATCGGATAGTTTTATCCAAGGAAGAGCGAGTTTTCTCCAAGACTATCAATTCTGTGCCAGGGAGAACGAGTTGGCGCTAGCACACTAGTATCCATCCCGAATACCATGCAACGGGTGTTGGAATAGGTCCGGAGCGTGCGACCATGGGAGACACCTGCTTCCTTAGCAATAACATCATCAGTGGGTTGTATACACACAAGAAGAGATGATCCATATCATCACCATCATCATCTCCCCCTTGGTTATAAAATTTGTCAAGTATAGGTGGTGGGATGTTCAAAGGACCTTGAAAACACAAGAAGAAGATTAATTAGTAAAGGGAAACTTGCTAACCGGCATGCATGTGGATGAAACAATTATAATTACGATGGAAGACAAACGTACCGAAACTACTAGGATGCCATGCAAAAAAATGCCAAGAGTGGTGGCAGCAAACACAAGGCCCTCGTATTGAATTGCATCACAGTACTCATCCATGTACAGAAACTGATTTTTGAGCAATATCCATCGAGTCGAACCACGAAGGACGGCAACAAGCTTGTCGAAGATAGCAACAACTTGATAGTTGTTGTAATTCCAAGAGCGGTTGGGAACTCGACAAATTGCTATCTTCCGTAGAAGACAGTCACCCATGATCATATTTGAATGTGCATACATTACCGGTGTGCTCAACCTCTGCGCAGTGTGCTGAGATTTTTGGAAGTGGAACCCGATGACGAGTGTTCACATTCACAAGTTCCCACTCGCAATTGGACCCAATGTAAACAACCCAATCTCCATTTGCACCCGCCCAAGCCTTGCCCTCGATCGATGGCATCTTAACATCATACATATCATTATCAAGCGGCATCAAGTGGCACAGGGCGAGGCCTCCGTCGTGCCGGCGCCAGTCATCAGGGTCACGACAAAGAAGATAGGGGAGATCAAACCGCTCCTTGATTCTTGGGTTCTTTGTAATGATGTTATTAGTTTAGTCGAGAATGGGCTTGAACGAACCTGCCATGCTAGCTGAGGTGATGACGTCGCATCGATCAATGATTTCCTCCACCACGTCATCTTTCAGATCGGGGCAAGAATAACGGGGTCGTTTCCGGCCTTTTCCCTCCATGGAGAAGATGATCGAACAATGGCAGAAGAAAGGGTGAAGGGCGAAGGAAAATGGAGGAGGGAGAGGAAGAGCGTGCGACAGCAGTTCCAAATCGAGAGGGAAAGGCGAAGAGTCGGTGGACGGTTGCGAGTTTGCCACGGTTCACGAAGAGGCGCCCCGGCCTACACGTCCGTTCAGAAATACTCCTACTACTCGCCGTAATCTCACTGATATGTTGGAACGGGACCACATGTCAACGAAACATGGTGTGTAATTTCTTATGCAAAATTCGATCTGGCCGCGTTGGCCCGAGGTGCCGCATTAGTTATTGACCTTTATTTTTTAATGGTGCGCCGATCAGTTTTGAAGCACGACTAACTGGTACTGTACGTGGAGAGCATGACAGCAGGGACCCGCCAAGGTCATGGCAGTACACAAGCAAGTGCCTCCTTATTTCAAGCCAATAAAAAAATGGCTCCTCCTAGTGGATTTCTGACATCTGGGTCCCATGCCATTGTCAATGTAGTCAATAAACGAGAGAATTGCACAACGAGCGGCTGACACCAGGGACCCAGCAGCTCGCCCAGTTATTTTTGTTTTGGGTTAATTTGATAAATGCCACTCCAAATCTAGTATATCCGAGAAATTCCACTGCAATTTCCAAACTTTGAAAAATGCCATTTCATGCCATTTCTAGTGGCATTTTTCGAAGTCTGGAGTGCGTTTTTCAAAGTTTGCAAACTGCAGTGGCGTTTTTCAAAGTTTGCAAAAATTGCAGTGGCATTTTTCAAAGTTTGTAAATTGCAGTGGCATTTTTATGAATCGCCATAATTGGAGTGGCATTTATCTAATTTGTTTTTGAGACGGAAGCAGGGTGTCAACTGTGCTGTGCGCGACACTCTGGCCTGTCTAGACAACCTTTTCTTTTATGTTTACCACAGACCAGCCTAGTAGTTTTTTTTCTTTCTGAAAATGGCTAGCCCAGTTCTTTTGTGATTTGTCAAGTAAGTCGCTTTATCAGGCCTGCTGGGCTGCAAATCTTTCAAGACGAGGAGAGCTTCATTCGGCTGGCCGAGAAAATGGCCTATAAGTAATGAGAAATGGGTTGTACATTTTTAAAACACATCAAACCGGCAATTATTTTCAAATATCTTTTTTCATTTCGAGATTTTAAATTGCATTGATTTTCATGCGTGGACAATTTATTGGATTTTATATTGATATACATTTATTTTTAGAATCAGTCTGAATGTGACTCGAAATTTCGGGATTAAAAACAGTTCAGACCGCACCGACATACGCAAAATTTCGTATAATTTTTTAACCTTGGCCACAATATGGGCTATAATGCTAACATAAAGAATATGGGCTCCAACAAAACCCGTAAGAATTAGCAAATGGGCTGTAAATTATTTGAAATAATGGCAGATGGGTTGTATGTTGTTTTCCACAGATTTGAGGCTTTCCACAGATGGCCTGTATACTATTGGATGTCCATCCAACGGTCGTTGTGCTTCTTCAATCTCTGCTCTTTCTGCTCCAGCCGCTCAAACAAGCACCGGCGAGACTGCCTGCTCCCTCCTTCCCGCTGCCGGCCGTGCTGCCGCGCAGGCCTCACCGCCCCACCGTACTCTCATCGCTGGCCTAGCCATCCCTCTACTCACCCACACCTACTGTTATTCTCCGACGACGGCAGACGAACCAGTAAACCCTCGTATAGTCGTACTCCCCTCCGCGTGGGAAACAAAAACAACGGCCGAGTCTTCCCTGCCTCCGTGTTGTTCCCTTCCTAAACCTCGCCGTCGTCCACCGCCCTGGTGCTCTCAGCGTGGCGTGGAGAGCGTGGTCAACGACCGACATGCATCTGAAGTGGACTGTACATGGAGAGGCTGACAACTGGGTCCACGGCCGCACGCAAGGAAATGCATCCTTATTATGCGCAAAATAATGATTTCCTCCACCTGACATCTGGGACCCACCGAAACGGCCTCTGTATTTCGCGAAAAAAAAGGTTACCACCGCTGACAGCTCGGACCCTCCAGCTATATCTTCGCACGCAAGGAAGTGCCTCCTTATTACGCACAAAAAATGAATACTCCCCCTGCTAGCTGGGACCCAGTATAGTGGGCCTACTAAGTCGATGGGGACGAAGGGCTTTGTCAACTTAGTCAATATGCATGATTCTAGCTCGACTGACCGTACGATGTCCATCCAACGGCCGTAGTGCTTCTTCAACCTTTGGTCTTCTTGCTCCGACCGCCCAAAGCAGCGCCGGTCGTGCCACCTGCTCCTGCCTCCCGTGGTCGGCTGTGCTGCCGCGGAGGCGTCACCGCCCCCATACTACTCCCACCGCTGCCCAGGCCATCCCTCCACTCCACTCACCCACACCACCTGTTATTCTATGGCGACGGCAACGCAGCCGAACCAGTGAACCCTCGTACTCCTCTTCGCGTGGGCATCCACTATCGCGTCTTCCCCGGCTCCATGTCGTCCCCTTCCTAGGCCTCGCCGTCGTCCACCGTCGTGGTGCTGTCGGCGCGGCGTGGTCAATGTGGTCAACGACCGAATTCCATCGGAAGAATACTGTATGTAGAGAGGCTGACAGCTGGGTCCACGGTAGTCGGAAGGAAGTGCCTCCTTATTACGCGGAAAATAATTATTCCTCCACCTCACAGTAGGGACCCACCGGACGCCCACCAGTATATCGGAAAAAAAGTTTGCCCCTGACTGCTGGGACCGACCCGACGGGCCACCGTATTTCACAAAAAAACATTCCCCCTGCTGTTAGCTCGGACCCACCGGAAGTGCCTCCTTATTACACACAAAAAAATGAATACCCCCCTGCTAGCTGGGACCCACCTTAGTGGCAGGCTGACTTGTGGGCCTACTAAGTTGACGGGGACGGATGGCATTGTCAACTTAGTCAATATGCACGATTCTAGCTCCAGTGACCGTACGATGTCCATCCAACGACCGTAGTGCTTCTTCAACCTCTGGTCTTCTTGCTCCAGCCGCCCAAACCAGCGCCAGTCGTGCCTCGTGCTCCTGCCTCCCGTGGCCGGCTGCGATGCGGCGGAGGCCTCACCGCCCCCTACTACACCCACCGTTAGCCAGGCCATCCCTCTACTCACCCACGCCCCCTGTTATTCTGTGGCGACGGCAGCCTCACACCGCAGCGAACCAGTGAACCCTCGTACTCCTCTACGCGTGGGCATCCACTTCCGCATCTTCCCCGGCTCCGCGTCGTCCCCTTCCTAGGCCTCGCCGTCGTCCACCGCCCTGGTGCTCTTGGCGCAGCGTGGTCAACATGGTCAAGGAACGGCTTCCATCGGACGTGGACTATACGTGGAGAGGCTGACAGCTGGGTCCACGGCCGCAGCAAGGAAGTGCCTCCTTATTACGTGCAAAATAATTATTCCTCCACCTGACAGCGGGGACCCACCAGACGGGCCACCAGTATTTTGCGAAAAAAATCTTTTCCCCCTGACTGCTGG
>NC_041382.1:486157535-486163231 GCF_002162155.2 Triticum dicoccoides | reverse complement strand
CTCGGACACATCGGAAGTGCCTCCTTATTACGCACAAAAAAATGAATACTCCCCCGGCTAGCTGGGACCCACCTTGCTGGGAAGCTGACTTGTGGGCCTACTAAGTTGACGAAGACGAAGGGCTTTGTCAACTTAGTCAATATGAACGATTCTAGATCCAGTGACCGTACGATGTCCATCCAACGGTCGTAGTGCTTCTTCAACCTCTAGTCTTCTTGCTCCAGCCGCCCAAAGCAACGCCGGTCGTGCCGCATGCTCTTGCCTCCCGTGGCCGGCTGTGCTACCGCAGAGGCCTCACCGCCCCCTACTATTCCCACCGTTGGCTAGGCCCTGCGGCGATGGCAGCCTCACACCGCAGCCGAACTAGTGAACCCTCGTACTCCTCTCCGCGCGGGCTTCCACTGTCGCGTCGTCCCCTTCCTAGGCCTCGCCTCATCCACCGCCGTGGTGCTCTCCGTGCGGCGTGGTCAACGTGGTCAAGGAACGACTTCCATCGGAAGAGTATTGCACGTGGAGAGGCTGACAGCTGGGTCCACGGCCACAGCCCAGTTTTTTTGTGATTTGCCAAGTAAGTCGCTTTGTCAGGCCTATTGGGCTGCAAATCTTTCAAGGAGAGGAGAGCTTTCATTTGGCTGGCCGAGAAAATGGCCCATCAGTAATGAGAAATGGGTTGTACATTTTTAAAACACATCAAACCGGCAATTAGTTTCAAATATATTTTTTTCCTTTCAAGATTTTAAATTACATTAATTTTTATGCGTGGAAAATTTGTTGGATTTTATATTGATATACATTTATTTTTAAAATTAGTTTGAATGTGAGTCGAAATTTCGGGATTAAAAACAGTTCGGACCGCACAAAATATGCAAAATTTCATATAATTTTTTAACCGTTGCCACAATATGGGCTGTAATGCTAACAAAAAGAATATGGGCTCCAAAAAAACCTTAAGAATTAGCAAATGGGCTGTAAATTATTAGAAATAATGGCAGATGGGTTGTATGCTGTTTTCCACAGATTTTTGGCTTTCCTAAAGAAAGGTTGACGCACAAGCACTGACTGTTGGATGTCCATCCAACGGTCGTCGTGCTTCTTCAATCTCTGCTCTTCCCGCTCCAGCCGCTCAAACAAGCGCCGACGGGACTGCCTGCTCCCTCCTCCTCATGGCTGGCTGTGCTGCCGCGCAGGCCTCACCGCCCGACCGTAATCCCATCGTTGGCCTAGCCATCCCTCTACTCACCCACACCTGTTATTATTCTCTGGCGACGACAGACGAACCAGTAAACTCTCGTACAGTCGTACTCCCCTCCGCGTGGGAAACAACTGTCGAGTCTTTCCTGCCTCCATGTCGTCCCCTTCCTAGGCCTAGCCGTCGTCCACCGCCCTGGTGTTCTTGGCGCGGCATGGTCAACGTGGTCAAGGAACGACTTCCATCAGATGTTGACTGTACGTGGAGAGGCTGACAGCTGGGTCCATGGTCGTAGCAAGGAAGTGCCTCCCTATTACGCGGAAAATAATGATTCCTCCACCTGACAGCTGGGACCCACTGGATGGGCCATAGTATTTCGTGAAAAAATGTTTCCCCCTGACTGCTGGGACCCACCAGCTACATCTTCGCATGCAAGGAAGTGCGTCCGGGCAAAAAAAATTGATTCGCACCTTGACTGCTGGGACCCACCAGCTACATCTTCGCAGGCAAGGAAGTGCCTGACAGTCGGGACCCACCTGGTCGAAGCGTACGTAGCATTGTCATTCTAGTCACGAACGTGTACGTACATACTGGTCGATGTCGAGGCGCGCACGTGTCGTAGTAGAGGCGCGCATGTAGCATGTACACGTACGTACAGTGGCCAGGGTGCAACAAAGAAAATACGGCCACATATGTGTACATACGGGCGGGGTCTCGAACGCCTACTCGCGCATACGTACGGCAAGGGCTCGTGTACATGGCTGGGTCGGAACGGATAAACAGCATCGTCGTCGTGTTCATGGGGAGGCAACGGAATGCGTCGTGTTCATGGGGAGGCAACGGAATGCGTTGTGTTCATGGGGAGGCAACGGAATGCGTCGTGTTCATCGGGAGGCAACCGAACACGTGGGAGCCAACCGGCTGCGTCGGAACGGAATGCGTGGTCGTGTTCATCGGGAGGGCTTGGACGGAACAGGCGATGGAAACGAGGCCTGGCGTACCGCACAACGGAGGAAACAGGCCTCCTACATTCGGAACCGGGTCCTGTTGATCGAGAGGGTTCTCGCGTACCGCAAAATGGAGGAAACGGACCTCCTACAGTCAAAACGGGGGTCCTGTTCATCGGGAGGGGTGTGGCGTACCGCAAAACGGAGGAAACGGACTTGTGCTGGGGCGCTACGGTCAAAATGGGGGTCCTGTTCATCGGGAGGGGTGTGGCGTACCGCAAAATGGGACTCCACGGGATACTGTTCATCTCCACCATTGACCCCCTCCAGCCTCCATGAGCTACTATTCATCCACCGTCGACCTCCTCTAGCCTCCACCTGCGACAGTTCATCCATGGGCCCTGTTCATCCAGCCTCCACCGCACGCTACTCCACCGGCTACTGTTCAACCAGCCCTCTCCACGGGCTCCTGTTCAACCACCCCTCCACGGGCTACTGTTCATCCTCCCCTCCATTGTCTACTGTTCATCCTGCCCTCCACGGGGTGGTCCTGTTCATCCAGCCCTCCACGGGGTCCTGTTCATCCAGCCCTAACCGGCTCGATCGACCGGGGTCCTGTTTATCCAGAGGCAACATCACGGGGTCCTGTTCATCCACCCCCATCGGGAACTATTCATCCAACCCCCCCCTCGCAACGCTCACTGTTCATCCAGAGGCAGCATCGATCAGCTTCAGTTAGCAGCAGTAGCGCAGGAATCGCTTGATCAGGTTCAGTTAACAGCCATCGATCGATCGATCGGGTTCAGTAACGCGTAGCCTGCAGTGCAATCGCTCGGGTTTAGTTAGAGCCCAATGCCTCGCTTGGGTTCATTTGGAGCCAACGCCTCACACACACGCGCGTATGTGTACGAGAGAAACGTGCATCGCTCGGCCCCCGACCTCCCACCGTAACTGGGAACTCCCTGAAATTTTCCTACCCCTCGCTTCTACCACGGTTTTTTCCGTCATGGACGGCCCAAAGAATGTCATGCAGCTGCGTCTCCGGCCCGCCTAGGACGAAAAGCCCATTTTCTGTCATGATTTTTTGTCATAGAAGTAGGAGCCCACCACATCTATGATGATACCGGGTTTTGTCACAATTATCGTCATAGAAGTGTCATATGTATGACAGAATTAAATTTCGTTCGGCCCAAAATGTCACGGATGTGTCTTTTTTTTGTAGTGTTCGATTGCTCTGCCTTCATCACTTTTTACTGCATATCAAACTCCGGACGATCCACCGGCTGCTACCAAGGAAGCTCTTCTTCAGTTGAATCTTGTTATGGGGCAAACGAAAGTGCTGCATGAGGCTAGTCAGATAGCCTTCAACGCCGGAGCTGCTCTGCAAGCCAATATCCAGGTTAGCTGATTTTCCGATCGACCGTATTTCTTGTCTGATCACCCACTGGGGTGTGGCTGTTTTGAACTTGCATGTCTCTTTGTGTCGATTCAAGCTGAATCTTTGCACTAGTGGGGGCATGCTGAGTGCACCCACTGGGTGTAGTCCCCGAGACCATAATTGACTGCGGGTAGTCGACTGTGGTCTGAGAATAGGAACTTTTTTTGCAACTTCAACTGGGCAGGCCACGCCGAGTGGAACCAAAACTAGTGGGGGCACGCTGAGTGCACCCATTGGGTGTAGTCCCCGAGACCATAGTTGGCTGCGGGCAGTCGACTATGGTCTGAGAATCTAAACCTCTCTCTCTCTTTTACAAAATCAGTGGGGGCACGCTAAGTGCACCCACTGGGTGTAGTCCTCGAGGCTACCATTGAATGTTTAATTCGGTGGTAGTCTTAGAGTAGCTATCATTGTGGTGTCTTTTATCTCTGTCGACTGATATGGCTTTAACTGCAGAAATCTTGTGATCTTGGGGCTCAGCTTTCTGCGATGAACAGACAGCAAATAAGCCTCAACCTTGATCTGGAATTGGCCAAGAAGAATCTTAAGACAGCTCAAGACGAAGTAGCTGCCATGGGAGGTAACCAATCGCTAACTGTATATCCCACTGCTAGCACTTTTCCTTTTCATTTTTTGAACCGAGTGACTCCACTCGAGCAGATGTACATAGTGAAAACCGCCAACTCCAAGCCCGTTTGAAGAATGTTATTTCTTTAGAGAAAATGAAGCAGACATTGGAGAAGAAGGACCTGGATCTTGCTGCAGCACAGAAGGAGGCGCGCAATAAAACATCACTTGTTGACAAGAAGCTTGCTTCAGTCGGCAAGCTAGAAGAAGAAAACTCCAAGCTGAAGACTTCTGTTTCTGACGCCAATCGGGAGGTCGAGCAATTGAAGAAGGACAAGGAGAAACTGACCGACGAGCTTGGGGGTCTCAAGGCC
Organism: Triticum dicoccoides; assembly: GCF_002162155.2. Taxonomy (NCBI): domain Eukaryota; kingdom Viridiplantae; phylum Streptophyta; class Magnoliopsida; order Poales; family Poaceae; genus Triticum; species Triticum dicoccoides. The sequence continues at coordinate 486,158,716 of NC_041382.1, read as the reverse complement.
AAGAATGGCGAACTGGAGTCTTATCTGGGCCAGCTTGCTATAAAGCTGGTTTTGAAACTTGAAGGTACTTATTAATCTGTCTCATTTCTGTCGACTGCCAAGTCTAATTATGCAGTCGACTCACCATTCACTCGACTCTGCAGAACTTTGCCAAGACATTGAAGCAGAAACTGGGCGGGTCAAGACGGGTCTTGATCCCATAAACTGTCTAGTCAAGGATGATGTTGCGATGAATGTGCTGCGGTTGGAATCTCGTATGGACAGTGCGGTTGCTTATCTTGCCCACCTGAAAGCTGCGATGACTCGGGTTGATGTTGAACTCTGGCCTCAGGCGGAACTGCCTCAAGACCTGGAGTCCTTGATGACTCGACTGAATCAAATCCCCGAGCGTGTGCAAGAATGGAAGAAGTCATCCGCTCGCTGTGGTGCTGATGCCACGTTGTCTTTGGTCCGAGTGCACTACAAGGACGTCAGGGAAGACAAGCTGGCGGAACTCAAGGTTGCTAACACGAAGAGGCACACTTTTCAGTCTTTCATGGATACCTTCCTTGAGGCCGCCACTCGCATTGCAGACAGCATTGACCTTGACAGTTTCTGCGACCCAGCCAATCCTTCTCCTGATGCGTGACCGAAAAAACATTATGCCTCACTTTTATTTGCCTCGGAATGCCGAGTGATTATGTAACCATTAATCTCCTTCGGGCTTGATGCTCGAATACTTTTGATCCGTCGTCCAGTACTTTAGGATTTATCCGAACTTGGTTTATTTACAAATATGCTTGTGTTTGCCTTCAAGTGGACTTTGTTCTTCACTCGGAATAATCTTTGTGCTTGAGATGCAGCTCTGAGGTGGTGACTCCAGTCGACCTGCACTTCATCGTTCTTGCGGATAGGGACGGAGCATGCATTGCAGTCGACCAGCACCTCATTGTCCTTGCGGATAGGGATGGAGTGCACATTGTACTTGTGGTGTAGCTCCGAAAGAGAAGGTTGCAGTCGACCTGCACCTCGTCGTCCTTGCGGATTGGGATGGAGTGCACATTGTACTTGTGGCGTAGCTCCGAAGGAGACGCTTGCAGTCGACCTGCATCTCGTCGTCCTTGCGGATAGGGATGGAGCGCACATTGTACTTGTGGCGTAGCTCTGAAGGAGAAGGTTGCAGTCGACCTGCACCTCGTCGT
>NC_041382.1:486156691-486157346 GCF_002162155.2 Triticum dicoccoides | reverse complement strand
CTCCGAAGGAGAAGGATGCAGTCGACCTGCACCTCGTCGTCTTTGCGGATAGGGATGGAGCGCACAATGTACTTGTGGCATAGCTCCGAAGGAGAAGGTTGCAGTCGACCTGCACCTCGTCATCCTTGCGGATAGGGATGGAGCGCACATTGTACTTGTGGCGTAGCTCCGAAGGAGAAGGTTGTAGTCGACCTGCACCTCGTCGTCCTTGCGGATAAGGATGGAGCGCACATTGTACTTGTGGCGTAGCTCCGAAGGAGAAGGTTGCAGTCGACCTGCACCTCGTCGTCTTTGCGGATAGGGATGGAGCGCACAGTGTACTTGTGGCGTAGCTCCGAAGGAGAAGGTTGCAGTCGACCTGCACCTCGTCGTCCTTGCGAATAGGGATGTGTTTCAAACTTAGGCGAGTACTAGACTGCAGCTAAGCCCCCGAGTGGGAGGGTTGCTCTCCACTCGATAGGATTTTTTCAAACTAAGGCGAGTGCTGGACTGTAGCTAAGCCCCCAAGTGGGAGGATTGCTCACCACTCGGTAGGATTTTTTCAAACTTAGGCGAGTACTGGACTGCAGCTAAGCCTCCGAGTGGGAGGGTTGCTCTCCGCTCGGTAGGGTTTTTTCAAACTTAGGCGAGTACTGGACTGCAGCTAAGCCCCCGA
>NC_041382.1:486090780-486155965 GCF_002162155.2 Triticum dicoccoides | reverse complement strand
TTTTTCAAACTTAGGCGAGTACTAGACTGCAGCTAAGCCCCCAAGTGGGAGGATTGCGCACCACTCGATAGGATTTTTTCAAACTTAGGCGAGTACTGGACTGCAGCTAAGCCCCCGAGTGGGAGGCTTTCTCACCACTCGGTAGGATTTTTTCAAACTTAGGCGAGTACTGGACTACAGCTAAGCCCCCGAGTGGGATGCTGGCTCACCACTCGGTAGGATTTTACAAACTTAGGCGAGTACTGGACTGCAGCTAAGCCCCCGAGTGGGAGGCTGGCTCACCACTTGGTAGGAGTTTGAAAACTTAGGCGAAATGGGTTCGCGGCTAAGCCCCCGAGTGGGAGGCTGGCTAACCACTCAGTAGGTTGTTTGAAAACTTAGGTGAAACAGATTCATGGCTAAGCCCCCGAGTAGGAGGCTGACTCACCACTCGGTAGGTTGTTTGAAAACTTAGGCGAAACGGATTCGCAGCTAAGTCACCCACTGGGGGTTTTCAGACGTAAACAAAAGCAACAACAATCTTGCCAGAGGACTGTAAAGCTCTTGTCTTTGATAAAAAAAATTGCAAAGGTATTTCTTATTACACTTTATTCGAACGAGTACTTTAAGTATAAAAGGGGCGGAGCAGCTCCGCATTCCAAGCTCGTGGCTCGTCTTTCTGATGCTCGACACTATAAAGATGGTATGCTCCATTGTGGAGAACTCTGGTGATGATGAAGGGGCCTTCCCAAGCAGGGGCGAGCTTGTGTGGTTTCTGATAGTGTGGATATCTCTGCTTTGCCGGAGTCAGAACTTCAGAAACATAATAAACCGGACGCTGAACTTTATAGGCTTTTCCCTCTTCTTCCCACTCAACCATAAGTACTGTACTGACGACTTGTCCGGTGGCTGCTATATAAAGCAGTAAAGGCTCTTTGCTGATTGCAGCAGCAAGCACCGGCTGGGTGGAAAGCAGGGCTTTTAGCTCTGCAAATGATGCATCAGCTTCAGGAGTCCACTCGAACTTATCTGACTTCTTCATCAGTCGGTAAAGAGGCAGTGCCTTTTCACCGAGGTTAGAAATGAATCGACTTAGGGTGGCCAAACAACCAGTAAGCTTCTAGATATCATGCACATGCACAGGGCATTTCATCCGGAGTATGGCACCCACTTTCTCTGGGTTAGCGTCAATCCCTCATTCGGAAATGAGAAAAACGAGTAATTTTCCGCCTGGAACTCCAAACATGCACTTTGATGGACTAAGCTTGATATCATACCTTCTGAGGTTGGCAAAGGTTTCAGCAAGGTCAGCCAGTAGGTCGGAACCTTTACGTGACTTGACCACAATGTCAACCATGTATGCTTCCACATTCCGACTGATCTGAGTGAGCAGGCACTTCTGAATCATCCGCATGAATGTGTCTCCAGCGTTCTTCAAACCGAATGGCATAGTGACATAACAGAAGCATCCAAATAGGGTGATGAAAGCTGTTTTTATCTCATCGGGTCCGTACAGACAGATCTGATGGTACCCGGAATAAGCATCCAAAAAGGACAAACGCTCGCACCCCACAGTCGAGTCGACTATTTGGTCGATGCGAGGGAGAGGAAAGTGATCTTTCGGGCAGGCCTGATTGATATGCTTGAAGTCAATGCACATGCGAAGTGAGTCGTCCTTCTTAGGGACCATGACAACATTAGCTAACCACTCGGAGTGGTAAATCTCTCGAATAAACTCAGCTGCCAGGAGCCGAGCCACTTCATGACCGGTTACTTTTCTCTTCTGTACGGCGGGCCGTTGGAGATGTTCTTTGACCGGTTTCACTTTTGGGTCGACTCACAAACGATGCTCAGCAAGTCCCCTGGGAACACCTGGCATGTCAGAGGGTTTCCATGCAAAGATGTCCCAGTTCTACCGGAGGAACTGGGTGAGCGCTTCTTCCTATTTGGAATCGAGTGTTGTGGAAATGTGAGTCGGAGCAGCATTGGGATCAGTCGGGTGAATATGAATCGGTTTCGTTTCACCGGACGACTGAAATGCTGAATCCGTAGCAGGCTTCTTAGCTTGCAGCAAATCACTCGGATCTGCATTTTTTGATACTCCTGCAATTCCACTACTGCCATCTGTGCATCGGCGATCTTCGAGCCCTTCTGGAAGCACTCTTCTACCTTCTTTTGATTACCAGTGATAGTGATCACCCCTTTAGGACCAGGAATCTTCAGTTTGAGGTACACATAGCATGGTCAAGCCATAAAACATGCATAAGCTGTCCTGCCCAGAATAGCGTGATAAGCACTCTGGAAATCCACAACTTCAAATGTCAACTTTTCTTTGTGGAAATTCTTGCAATCACCGAAAACCACGTTGAGAGCAATCTGGCCGAGTGATGCAGCCTTCTTGCCTGGAATAACTCCATGGAAACTCATATTGCTTTCAATGAGTCTGGACATCGGAATGCCCATTCCTTTCAACGTCTCCGCATACAGTATATTCAGGCCACTGCCACCATCCATCAGAACCTTAGTCAATCGGGTGCCTTCGACCACTGGGTCGACCACCAACGCTTGCCTCCCAGGGGTGGCTATGTGCGCCGGGTGATCGGACTGGTCGAATGTAATGGTAGTCTGAGACCACTTCAAATAATTGGGTGTCACCGGGCCGACCATGTTTACTTCTCTGTTGATGACTTTCAGTCGACTCTTACTCTCAACATCAGCGAAAATCATGAGAGTGGAATTGACGTGGGGGCCACTTCCTCATCCTCAACTTTGTCTGCTTCCTTCTCCTTTTCCTTGGGTTGTTTCTCCCGAAATTGCTGGGTTAGGAGTCGACACTGTCGAGTGGTATGCTTTGGGTAAATGAAATTACCCTCCTCATCTTTCTTGGTGTGAATGTGGCATGGTAAATCCAGCACATCATTTCCATCTTGATCTTTTACCTTCTTGGGGTTCCATGGTCCTTTAGGTTTCCCCTTGAACTTCCCCTGAGTCACGGCTAAGGCTTCACCAGGAGCGACTGGCTCGGCTTTGCGCTTCTGCTTTCGACTGGAGTTTCCTCCTCCGGTTTCGTGGGCGACTGCTTTGTGCTTACCACTCCGGAGTCGGTCTTCTTCTTCACCATTGGCGTATTGGTGGCAATCTCCATCATCCGAGTCAGAGTCATATCTCCTATCTGACCGAATTCCGGATTCAACTCCTCATACTTAACGCCTTCTTTGAAGGCACAAATTTCTTGGTGATCTGACACATTCTCCACTATGTGGTGCAAAGTGATCCATCTCTGGATATAATCCCTCAAAGTTTCATTCAGTTTCTGAATGCAACACTGTAATTCTGGCAACCCTGCTGGCCGCATGCAAGTACCTTCAAATGTTCTGACAAATACTCGAGCAAGATCTTCCCAAGTATAAATACTACCAGGAGCTAAATGATTCAACCACGCCCTGGCCGAGCCCTCTAGCATCAAAGGAAGATGCTTCATGGCCACTTCATCGTTACCGCCACCGATCTGAACAGCCACTCAGTAATCCTCAAGCCAAGTGTCTGGCTTGGACTTGCCAGTGAACTTACTGACTCCAGTCGCCAATCTGAAGTTGGGAGGAATCACCGCAGACCTGATGGCTCTGCTGAAGCACTCTGAGCCTGAGACATGCATTCTACTGCTGGTTGGAAAATCTCTGTCAGGGCCTTCTCTATGAGCTCTGTTTCTGTTGACTAGACCCTGAACGAGGATAGATCTTGCATCAAATCCTGGTTCCATGGGGTCGACTGGAATCCTTCACCCACCACTGTGAGGGCGTCTGTCATCCTGCTGCCGAGGCACGTATGACCCACTCCTTGGGGGAGGCGTGGTCCCTCGATGACGATCATCATGATCGAGTCGGTGATCATACTGCTCACGGTTTCTGTACTGATCTCGTCGGTCTCCACGTCCCTCACGCCTCGGGGGCGATCTCGGGCTGTGAGCCGACTGGACTGTGTCTACAACTACGAATCTGCTGTGAATCCTATTCTGCGACTGAGACACTACTGTATTCTGCTCTCCCGCGGCTCGGAGCAAAGCCCGGATCTGCACCAAACCTCGACCAGCTTCTGACTGGGAAGGTTGAATTGACTCCGCTATTCGGGCCGCAGCTACAAGATTCTGGATTGGAGTTCAGTATACCTGAGTCAGAGGTGGAAAAAGTTGACACCGACTCGATTCGGGAGCACGCTGCCAAGCACGCTCATCGAGTGCGCGCTGGAGGTTCTCTAGTCGAGTGCGCTCAGCCAAGTTGGCAAGGTGCGCCTCCTCCAAGGCCTGGGCCTCAGGGGTTTCTCCAACGATAGGAGTGTGAAGTGCATCCATGTTCCGACGGCGAAGTTCCTCCCTCCTCTGTGAAAAGAGGGGTTCGGGTCGGTACTCTTCGTGGACACGCGACGGATCGCCGCCACCATCACCTCCGTCTTCACGGGTGAAGCCAGGAGGACTATGTGGTCCATTGACCATCAAAACTTCCGCCGCGGGCTCGCTGCTGTCGCACTCGGATGCAGTCTCTACGGAGCCAGCCGAACAGGCCGTAGAGAGTTTCGTCGGGCTCGATCGCCGCGACCTGGGGGGTGGCCGATTGGCAAGCCACCGCATGCCTCACCCACCGTTGAAGCCTCGACCGACCGGAATGTTTGCTCCAGCGGGCTGCAGGGAGGGGGGAAGCTACAGGAGCTGACCAATACTGAGTCGACGGGTGCCACAGGAGGACGCCGCGGACGCATGCGCGAAAATGTGTTGCCCCGCGGACGAGGAGTGCGTCGATGTCGAGTGGAGCCTCCTGAAGCCAAGCGGAGTCGTCGGCGACAAACACGAGTGCGCCGAGACAGATCTCGCGGCCCTCAGCGAAACCTCCGCCTGAAACCATGATGAAGGGGATCGGAAAAATTAAACCTTCTCCAACAAATCGCTAAGACACCAGCCCCACGGTGAGCACCAACTGTCGTGGTTCTAAGTCTGACAGTACAATGGGGGATAGGAATGTAGAGGCAAGATCCTAGCTATGGATGGGTTGTACATGCAGGTTTTATGAGTTCAGGCCATTCTCAGAGGAAGTAATAGCCCTACGTCTCGGAGCCCGGAGGCAGTCGACTGGATTATGAGCGTGTGTGTTACAGGGGGTGCGAACCCTTGTCCCAGAGGAGGGGGTGGCTTATATAGAGTGCGCCAGGACCCCAGCTCCCTCCGTTACATAGGATTCAATGTACATAAAGGGGTGGCGTTACAGGTAACGACTGTATTGAAGTGCTACTAATGATCATTAAATATATGAGTAAATACCCGACCGTTGCTGCGTAGAGCGGCTTTAGGTCTTCTTATATGTCGAGTGGTTTCATGGTCGAGTGACCTGGACAAAGAGAGGTCTCCGAGTGAATGGTAGGTCGAGTGGACTTCACTAGACACCTTCGCTGGATCCCTTCTTCTGATTCTTGAACTTCTTTGTTCTTAGGACAAGGACCTTAGGTAGGACGTATAGGTCAGGCCTATTACCCTACCCCAGGTTTGTGTCCTCACCAGGACCCTCGTGGCCAGGTGCTTGCTCTCCTTGCTATGTTCTCAGTGCTAGATATTCTCAAATATTCCAGAAAAAATCATATTTATATTTCAGGGCATTTGGAGAACTTTTATTTTCGGTGTATTTTTATATTGCATGGATAATTCAGAAAACAGACAAAAATTACTATTTTTCCTTCATTTAATATAAATAACAGAAAGTAAAAAGAGGGTACAGAGAGTTGTGTTTTCTAACTTCATCCATCTCATGCTCATCAAAAGGAATCCACTAACAAGGTTGATCAAGTCTTGTTAACAAACCCATTCCGAATAACATGGAACCGGAGATATTTTGAATAACACTAGGTTACCTCAACGGGGATATGGACATCCCCAACAATAAGAATATCATATTTCTTCTTGACAGTAGATAGAGGAAATTCAAAACCTCCAAACATAATCGATGGAATTTTTCCAATAGAATTGATACTGTGGACTTGAGGTTGTTTCCTCGGAAAGTGTACCGTATGCTCATTACCATTAACATGAAAAGTGACATTGCCTTTGGTGCAATAAATAACAGCCCCTTTAGTATTGAAAAAGGGTCTTTCAAGAATAATAGACATACTATCGTCCTCGGGGATATCAAGAATAACAAAGTCCGTTAAAATAGTAACGTTTGCAACCACAACAGGCACATCCTCACAAATACCGACAGGTATATCAGTTGATTTATCAGCCATTTGCAAAGATATTTCAGTAGGTGTCAACTTATTCAAATCAAGTCTATGATATAGAGAGAGTCATAACACTAACACCGGCTCCAAGATCACATAAAGCTGTTTTAACATAGTTTCTTTTAATGGAGCATGGTATAGTTGGTACTCTTGGATCTCCTAGTTTCTTAGGTATTCCACCCTTAAAAGTATAATTAGCAAGCATGGTGGAAATTTCAGCTTCCGGTATCTTTCTTTTATTAGTGATAATTTCTTTCATATACTTAGCATAAGGATTCGTTTTAAGCATATCCGTCAAATGCACACGCAAGAAGATAGGTCTAATCATTTCAGCAAAGAGCTCAAAATACTCATCATCCTTTTTCTTGGATGGCTTAGGAGGAAAAGGAATGGGTTTCTGAACCCAAGTCTCTCTCTCTTTACCGTGTTTCCTAGCAACAAAATCTTTCTTATCATAATGTTGATTCTTTGATTGGGGGTTATCAAGATCAACAACAGGTTCAATTTCTATATCATTATCATTGCTAGGCTGAGCATCAACATGAGCATCATCATTAACATTATCACTAGTTTCATGTTTATTACCAGATTGTGTTTCAGCATCAGAAATAGAAATGTCATTGGGATTCTCAGGTGTGTCAGCAACAGGTTCACTAGAAGCATGCAAAGTCCTATAATTTTTCTTTTTCTTCCTCTTAGAAGGACTAGGTGGATCTATATTATTTCTCTGAGAATCTTGCTCAATTCTCTTAGGGTGGCCTTCAGGATACAAAGGTTCCTGAGTCATTTTACCAGTTCTAGTAACCACTCTAACAGCATAATCATTTTTTCTTACTATTCAATTCATTGAGCAAAACATTCTTAGCTTTAATTACTTGTTCTACTTGAGTGGTAAACATAGAAGCATGTTTACTAATAAGTTTAAGTTCACCTTTAACATTAGCCATATAATCCCCCAAGTGTTCAAGCATATCAACATTGCGTTTTAATTCTCTACCAAAATAAGCATTGAAGTTTTCTTGTTTAACCATAAAGTCATCAAACTCATCCAAGCATGGGCTAGCAAACTTAGTAAGTGGGATTTCAGCTTTATCATATCTATAGAGAGAATTTACCTTTACTACCTGTGTCGGGTTATCAAGACCATGTGTTTCTTCAATAGGCGGTAAATTAAGACCATGTATTTCTTCAATAGGAGGTAAATTCTTAACATCTTCAGCTTTAATACCCTTTTCTTCCATAGATTTCTTTGCCTCTTGCATATCTTCAGGACTGAGAAATAGAACACCTCTTTTCTTCGGAGTTGGTTTAGGAATAGGCTCAGGAGCTGGCTCAGGAAGTGTCCAATTATTTTCATTTGTCAACATATTATTCAATAGAATTTCAGCTTCATCTGGTGTTCTTTCCCTGAAAACAGAACCAGCACAACTATCCAGATAATCTCTGGAAGCATTGATTAGTCCATTATAAAAGATACCAAGTATTTCATTTTTCTTAAAAGGATGATCAGGCAAAGCATTAAGTAATTGTAGAAGCCTCCCCCAAGCTTGTGGGAGACTCTCTTCTTCAATTTGCACAAAATTATATATATCCCTTAAGGCAGCTTGTTTCTTATGAGTAGGGAAATATTTAGCAGAGAAGTAATAAATCATATCCTGGGGACTACGCACACAACCAGGATCAAGAGAATTAAACCATATCTTAGCATCACCCTTTAATGAGAACGGAAATATTTTAAGGATATAAAAGTAGTGAGTTCTCTCATCATTAGTGAACAGGGTGGCTATATCATTTAATCTAGTAAGATGTGCCACAACAGTTTTAGATTCATAGCCATAAAAAGGATCAGATTCAACCAAAGTAATTATATCATGATCAATAGAGAATTCATAATCCTTAACAGTAACAAAGATAGGTGAAGTAGCATAAGCAGGATCATATTTCATTCTAGCATTCAGAGTTTTTTGTTTAAGCTTAGCTAATAATTTCTTAAGATCACTTCTATCATTGCAAGCAAGAAAGTCTCTTTTAGTTTCTTCATCCATAACATAGCCCTCAAGCACAATGGGTAATTCATATTTATTAGGAGAGCCTTCATCATTACTTTCATCAGTATTATCAGTTTCAATAATTTCATTATCTCTAGCCGTAGCAAGTTATTCATCAAGAAATTCACCAAGTGGCACAGTAGTATCAAACATAGAAGTAGTTTCATCATAAGTATCATGCATAGCAGAAGTGGCATCATCAATAATATGGGACATATCAGAATTAATAGCAAAAGCAGGTTTAGGTGGCGCAAGCTTACTCAAAATAGAAGGTGAATCAAGTGCAGAGCTAGATGGCAGTTCCTTACCTCCCCTCATAGTTGAGGGATAAATTTTTGTTTTTGGATCTCTCAAGTTCTTCATAATGATAAGAAGATATAAATCCCAAGTGACTCAAAGAATAGAGCTATGCTCCCCGGCAACGGCGCCAGAAAATAGTCTTGATAACCCACAAGTATAGGGGATCGCAATAGTTTTCGAGGGTAGAGTATTCAACCCAAATTTATTGATTCGACACAAGGGGAGCCAAAGAATATTCTCAAGTATTAACAGATGAGTTGTCAATTCAAACACACCTGGAAACTTAATATCTGCAGCAAAGTGTTTAGTAGCAAAGTAATATGATAGTAGTGGTAACGGTAGCAAAAGTAGTATTTTTCGTGTTTTGTAGTGATGATAACAATAGCAACGGAAAAGTAAATAAGCGAAGAACAATATTTGGAAAGCTCGTAGGCAATGGATCGGTGATAGAGAATTATGTTGGATGTGGTTCATCATGTAATAGTCATAACATAGGGTGACACAGAACTAGCTCCAATTCATCAATGTAATGTAGGCATGTATTCTGAATATAGTCATACGTGCTTATCGAAAAGAACTTGCATGACATCTTTTGTCCTACCCTCCCGTGGCAGCGGGGTCCTAGCGGAAACTAAGGGATATTAAGGCCTCCTTTTAATAGAGTACCAGACCAAAGCATTAACCCATAGTGAATACATGAACTCCTCAAACTACGGTCATCACCGGGAGTTGTCCCGATTATTTTCACTTCGGGGTTGCCGGATCATAACACATAGTAGGTGACTATAGACTTGCAAGATAGGATCAAGAACTCACATATATTCATGAAAACATAATAGATTCAGATCTGAAATCATGGCACTCAGGCCCTAGTGACAAGCATTAAGCATAGCAAAGTCATAGCAACATCAATCTCAGAACATAGTGGATACTAGGGATCAAACCCTAACAAAACTAACTCGATTACATGATAAATCTCATCCAACCCATCATCGTCCAGCAAGCCTACGAAAGAATTACTCACGCATGACGGTGAGCATCATTAAATTGGTGATGGAGGATGGTTGATGATGACGATGGCGACGGATTCCCCTCTCCGGAGCCCCGAACGGACTCCAGATCAGCCCTCCCGAGAGAGTTTAGGGCTTGGTGGCGGCTCTGTATCGTAAAACGCAATGAATCCTTCTCCTTTATTTTTTCTCCCCAAACACGAATATATGGAGTCAAGGTTGAGGTCGGTGGAGCTCTAGGGGGCCCACGAGGCAGGGGGCGCGCCCAGGGGGCAGGCGCGCCCCCCACCCTCGTGGCTAGGGTGTGGGCCCCTGGCCTTGATTCTTTGCCAATATTTTTTATTATTTCCAAAAATACTCTCCGTGGAGTTTCAGGTCATTCCGAGAACTTTTGTTTATGCACATAAATAACACCATGGCAATTCTGCTGAAAACAGCGTCAGTCCGGGTTAGTTCCATTCAAATCATGCAAGTTAGAGTCCAAAACAAGGCCAAAAGTGTTTGGAAAAGTAGATACGACGGAGACGTATCAGGGAGGTGTTGCAATGGGGCCAGACACCGAGCTCGGAGGCTCCCTGAGATTGATACGACCGACAGGACGCCCTCAGTTGTTTATCACCAGCGCGGAGCATAGCGCTTCCGCACTTGCACGGGCATAGCAGCTCCTCGGCAGTGTCGACTGCCAGTGCAGAGCATGGTGCTTCGACTAGCACGTGGGAGGGGACTCCCTACTGTGGAGAGCCCCCGGGGCATGTACAGCCCCACCCTGACACTTGGCATACACGGCAGAGCTAGACGCGGTGTGTCTGGGCACTCGTGAGCCAGCGCGGGACTCACGAGGCCCTACCTCAAGGCGGGTTGCGCCTGGTCTTGGTTCTTGATGGCTGTGGTGTTCCTGCAAGATGGTTAGACAACCTGCGCCAAATGACTTTCCTGAGGTTATCGCACGAGAAGGCGAAGCACCAACGATCCCAGGAGGTAACATGAATGGGGCCGGCCCGCCAGACAGAGCTCAGCCATTGGATTTATCGACACTGCAGGGACGGGCCCGAGCACAGACGTCGTGCCTAGCCTTCTTATGCAAAGGATCCTGAAGAAAGACGATCGGTTCGCGGCTCCCATGGTGGGTGACAATGAAGCAGGTGATAACCATAGATGGATTATGCATGAGAAGCAAACTAGCTTAGGTAAATGCAAGAACAATACAAGCCACTGGGTCGGATCCGAGTGGCCTGGGTATGATGCAGCCCGAGGGGCGCCCCCAGCAAGGTGAACTAAAGGTGCAAGAGGATACATGCCACAGGGACTGACCCACGCGGCCTGGGAATGATGCAGCCCAGGGGTCGCTCCCAGCTGATTGAACTTGGAAAAATGTCACCTGGTTTGGTTGTCGAAGGAGTGTTTGGGTAGCTGAAGACGCTCGCTGAAGGAGTCGCTCCTCACGAGCCGTTGAGGCCCTGAGCCTCGGGTGGCCTCCTGAGTACCGTCTCCATCTCTGCCAGGACTGCATGATGCCTAGCCTCCTGACCTGCCAGGATGCTCCGCAGATTGCGCTGGAAGGCAGCAGCCATGCTCGGCAGACCGAACGGCATGCGAACGTAGCTCTAAGGCAGACCCTCATACCGGCCAGCACGTGAAGGCTAGAAGCGCTCCTGAGATGTGGCCCTGTTGAGCCCAGGGATGTCGATGCACACATGCAGCTCACCACCCTCGCCTGGATGGGGAGTAGCACCAGGTGGGCGGCGGTCGCCGTGTATTTCCCTTGCTTCCTGAAGCTCCTGGTGGCCTTGACGATGAACTCCTGAGCGCTAGGCGCTCCTCGCCCGGTGCCCTCCTGAGGGAAACGTGCCGCGAAGCACGCCTCCATGTGGTGCCTGAGCGCCTCCCTCATGACGTTGGCCAGGTCCGAGGCCCTCCAGAAGAGAGCCCCCGAGCCCTGCCCAAGGACGGCATCGGGTGCACCTACCTATGCGAGTGAGGGAGGCGCCCCAGGCGCGGGCGCAGATCCTGAGGTGGCGCCGCTGGAGGTGTTGCTCCCTTGAAGTCCAGTGTGGAGTAGCTGCTTCTTCTTCTTGGGGTTGGCCTCAGGAGGGTACTGCGCACCCGCGCTGTCAGGGTCTTCGATTTTACGCAGCTTGGAAGGCACGCTCGAGGGAGCACACCGCGTCTCTTTCTTCGCAGGGGACTGTGATGATTCCTCCGCTTCCCGGCATCTTGAGGACGTTGTAGCCATGGTGGGTGACTGCCATGAATTTGGCTAGAGCCGGGTACCTAAGGATGGCATCGTACAGCAGGCGGATGTGGGCGACGTCGAAGTCGACGAGCTTAGTGTGGTAGTTATCACGCTAACCGAAGGTGACAAGGAGACGAATTTGCCCTATCAGGGTGCTGGAGCCGTCAGTCACTCCTGAGAAAGGCCTGGTGGGCTGGAGCTGATCATATGGCACTAGAAGGTTGTCGAACGTCTCGACGGACAGGACACTAAGCCCTGCGCCACCGTCGATGAGGGTCTTGGTGACTTGGACATTGTTGATGACGGGTGAACAGAGCATCGGGAGAATGCCAACGTTTGCCATGCACTTGAGCTGGTCCGTCGAGCTAAAGGTGATGGCGTAATTGGACCATCTGAGCGGGCGCGTGGCCTCGAGCTTGGGGAGGGCTGCATTCACCTCGCGAGAGAACTGCTTGGCGTAATTGGGAGGCTGGGGCCTGAACGCCACCCAAGATGCAGGTGATGGCACGTGGCTCCTGGAAGCCCCCAGCCCCTTCGTCCTGTTGGTGGTCGTCGTTCCTCCTTGGTGGCGACGGCAGCGGAGGGAGACCAGGGTTGCCCTGAGGACGGTCCTCGCGAGGTTGGTCCCTCCATGCGCCCTCACGAGGCTGGTCCTGTCAATGATCCTCGCAAGGCTGATCGCGCCACTCCTAGGGGGGCCCACGGTCGTCCCAATGTCCTCCACCTCGTCCACCTCCTCGTCCGTAGCCCCGGTCATTGTGCTCGGGGCGTCGACTGAAGCGTCCATCTCAAATGGCCCTGAGATCTTGACAATCATTGGTGTTGTGGGTGCGCATATTGTGGAAGGCGCATAACGTACGGTTTCCCTTGGACGACTCGGGAAGATCTCGTCCGCGCTTAGTGTCCAGTTCTGCCGCGAGTACGGCCATCCCTTTGTGCCTCACGTCCTTGACCTTGGACTTCTTCTCCTCTGGATCTGCAACGGGGAGCTCGAGGAGGGAGAGACGCCCCTCCTCAGCTCTTGCACACTTTGTTGCTATGTTGAACAACTCCAAAGTCGTGCATAGCTCCTCATGGATGGCGAGCTCCTCCTTCATCTTGATGTCACGGACGCCATCGGAAAACACTAAGATGATGGCCTCGTCTATCACCTTGGGGATCTTCATGCGCACGTTGTTGAAGCGCTGGATGTACTTCTGTAGGGTCTCCCCCGGTTGTTGCTTGATGCGGCGTAGGTCACCTGCGGCAGGAGGGCGGTCGCGAGTGCCCTGGAAGTTGGCGACGAAGCGGTTGCGCATCTCATCCCAGGAGGAGACGACCCTGGGGGCAGGTTCAGGAGCCAGGAGCGAGCGCCGTCCTTGAGAGCCATGGGAACGAGTTCGCCATGACCTTTTTGTTGCCGTTGGCTGCCTCGATGCTTAGCTCATAGAGCTGCAAGAACTCCGCAGGGTTGGGGGTGCCGTCGTAGCGCGGAGGCAGATCTGGCTTGAACTTTCCTAGCCAGACGATGCTACGCAGCTCGAGAGTGAAGGCGCGGCAGCCTACCGTGGCCACGGGGGCCCGTCGCGGAGGCGGAGCTTGATCTTGGTGTCCCTACGCTGCCACGTCAAGTGGCGCATAGCCCAGCCGTAGCAAGCGATCCTGTCGTGGCGGTCCTGGGAGCAGTGGAGCGTTTTCTTGCGGACAGGGAACCTCTTGGCAGCTTCTTTCCTCGTGAGCGGGCACACGGCACGGTGGATCACGCTGCGGGACCGCACATCTTGGAGCGAGGACGTCGTCTTGATGTGGAAGGGGCGGAGGGGCTCCATGAGCCGCACGCCTCGGCGCGAGGGCGCCATATTGTTGTGGAGGAGGCGGAGGCGCTTCATGAGCCACATCGCCCGCAGCCGGGGGCGGGCGAGGCAGGGAGAGGGATGGTGCAGGGGAGCCCACCGCGGCGCTGACGAGCTCGACGATGCAGTCCAACCAGTCCTCGTAGAGGTCGTCAACCGGGCGGTAGCGCGGGAGCTCGCGTGCCATGAGCAGCGCGGCTTGCTCGTCCATGAGGGTGCGGCGAGCGTGAGATGATGAGTCGGCCGGAGTCAGCGACGGGTGGCGGTGCAGCCATCATGGCGCACGGAGGGGTGCAGCGAAGAGGCTTGATGCTCGTTTGCCGCCGGGCCGGTGGCGGCATTTGCAGGGGGTGATGGAGAACGACGGGGAGGCCCGCCAACAGGGGCTGTCTGAGAAACACGGGTGGCGAGGGCGGCCCGGCGCTCAGCGAGGGTGGCCCGGCGCTCAGCGCGGGCCCGGCGAGCGTCGGCCATGAACTTGGTGGAGTGGTGAAGCGCGGATCGACAAAGAGGAAAGCTTAAGCGCATCCCTACCTGGCGCGCCAAATCTTAGATTTTGGGTTCCAGCAAAACCCTTGAGGTTTGAACACTGGGGTGCACACAAAGATCTCTCCCCCTCTCTAGCTCGCACACTCCACGATCTCACAACCTAGCTCGATGAACCCAAAGAACGAGAGACACAAGATTTATACTGGTTTGGGCCACCATTGTGGTGTAATACCCTACTCCAGTGTGGTGTGGTGAATTGTCTCTTGGGCTGAGGATGATCAGTTACAAGGGAAGAACAACCTCCTGAGGAGAGGTGTTCTAGCGTTTGGTGAACTTGTGTGGTTCGGGATGATCCGGGTCTCCCCTCTCTCTATGGTAGTGGCTAGTCCTATATAGAGAGACCTGGGTCCTCTTCCCAAATATTAGGCGGGAAGGGATCCCACAACGGCCAGTTTGAAGGGGGAAAACTAGTACAAGTTATCATGACAAAAGTAGTCTTCGCCTGCCAAAGGCTTTGGTGGTGACGCCGTCTTGGGCTCCATGGTGACCTCCGTCCTACTGTCCTCCTGGTCTTGGTCTTGTTGCACCGATATGGAAACCTTTGCCTAATGCCTCGGGACTCCTCGCCTGCGCTTGCCTCTTTAGCACCAAAGAGGAAATGAGGACATTGCGCGCGCTGGCGCCCGCCTGGCTCCCGTCGTCATGGCTTGCGTCACAGGAACCTCGCGAGGTGTCCCTTGCCTTGATCTCTCCGCCCCTCGCGAGCCAGCCTGGTGAAGCAGCCCCTAAGGAGGTCTTGCATCGTCCGCCTCGTGAGGCTTGGCCCCTCGCGAGGTTCTTGAGTGTTTCCTGGTGAAGATGGGCCATACAGGGCCGCTTGTGGAGCCACGCCGCGGGCCGCAGGCAGGCAAGTCTGGGGACCCTCGTTCCCAGAATGCCAACAATCTCAAGGCAAAACAGATGATGTGGCGAGTAATTAATGAGAAAAGAGAAGCATGTGGTAACATAGCTAGTTATTGTAACATCACACATACCAAGACAAGATGAGTCTACAACCTAATAAATGAAGTGTTGCGTGACACCACACATACTCCCCACTCTAGAGGTAGTAAGTTACTACCCATTGTGACTAGTCTTACTTTTTCACAATGGGTAGTAACATAGACTAGTAACATGCATATGTTACTAGTCTATGTTACTACTTCTACAGTGGGAAGTAACATATGTGTGGTAACATGCAACACTTCATTTATTAGGCTATAGACTCATCTTGCCTTGATATATGTGATGTTACTCATAATACTAGTAACTAGCTATGTTACCACTTTTCTCTTTTTCTTCATTTATTACTTGCCACATCATCTATTTTATCTAGATATGTGTGATGTTACTACCTATGTTACTCCCACTATGGGTAGTCTCAGCACTCTCTCCTCCACATAGGCAAAAATGCCATGTAAGCGGGCTATGAGCCCACTATTATACTTGCAGGAGAGAGAGATGTGAAAAAGTAAGGGGAGTGGGCTCTCATGCAAGAGCCTAGATATATATGCATTCCTAGGTAAATGCAATAAATGTGAAGAAAGAGATAGAGAGAAGATGGAAAAAAGTACTAATGTACTAATAGCCAACCTTATAGCCCACACTATTGCATGAGTGCATATAGATGATGGATGTAGATGACATGGCGGTTCCTTGTAGCCATCAGTTGGCTATATTATTAACCATGCTAAGGCTAGTCATAGTGGGCAGTTATTTAGACTAGTAACATATGCATGTTACTAGTTTATGTTACTATCATCATAGTGGGTAGTAACATAAATGTAGTGTCATGCAAGCCTTCATTTATTATGTTGTAGACTCATTTTGCATTGGTGTGTGTTATGTTACGGTGTAACATATTATGTTACTACAAACACCTCTCTCCTCATTAACTCCATGCCACATAAGCATATATGTCTTGGGATGTGTTATGTTCAAAAAACCTTCGATTAACATGTCTTCAAAAAACAAAAAAATGTCAAAAATTACAAAACAAAGACCTCGAGATTAACTAGACGGATGGGTCACTGCAACTGTTTATAATAAACCTTTGAAGTAACCCATCCCTGTAGTTAACATCGAGTCCACTTCCCATCCAGTCACCCATCTCATGACTACACCAGCCTCAGCACAGTTAACTTGGGAGTTTTGTTAGATGAGCTATCGGTAGGGAAGTTGGTCCTTGCTGATATAGGATACCTCTTCGTATCCTTTATGGCGTACCCGGATGACCGCATGTTGCCGCCCAATAGCCAATGCCACATCCCCTACAAATGTAGAAGTTTCCCTCCCTCATCTTAGCTGGGTCACACATTTTCTCTTGTTTTAAGCCGCCTGCACACCTATAGAACTGCCTCGCACTGGCCAATTCCTCTCCAAACACCTAGGAAGGCGGTTGAACCAAACAAGTCTAACTTGTTTCTAGTGGGTACCATTGACGTGTCATCGAAAGGGTGTGATAGCTGACTCTGGCAAAATAATTGACTAGTACCATATTGGCATACATGAGCATGGGGACCGGACACATCAAAAGTAGTGCATTAATCTCCAAAAAGGGTTGACCATGTCCATGGCTACCATCCCGTGCTCCGTCATTCAGTGTGTGCTTCTCGTTGTTCTGCAAGTTGACGGGACACATCAAAGTTAATATGTATTTAGTACTGTCTCCAAAAAGGGCTGACCATGTCCATGGCTACCATCCCGTGCTCGGTCATTGAGTACGTGCACTATTCACGTGCCATCGAGGAGGGAAAATATTGCATAACACTAGGTGCCATCGTAGTGCACGACTCACTTACGCACTGCTTATCTCCATTTTCTTGCATGACACGTGCACCTTGATGCTATATGCCCCGCGTGTTGGCAAAAGGATGAACAAAGGTCACGTCAAAAAAAGAGTGGAAGAACATAGATTCCCGACGAACAAGAAGGAGCAAGGAACCTCATGGTGGAGCGTCTGCACTCATAATATTTTATATTATTCAGCGATATAAAATCAACCAATCATCTCCATAGTAGACCAGAAGACTATGAAACACGGCAGCCCAGTGTAGTTACATCATACTACATTGCTAACCTACGCTATCACCATATTTTTTAGCCTCCGCGTGACACCTAGCTCTAGTAATCGACCAGCCCGTATCGCTTCTCGCTTGTCGTCTCTCTCAAAGTGCGGCGGGCTGGCATTTTGCCATCTATTGAGGTCGGTTAACTCATCACATGTTAGCGACTCTTGGGTGGGATAGTTTTTTTGGTGGGTTTGGGGAAACTTGATCCAATTTAACCCTCATGTTTGAATACTTTAAGGCTATTTGAGGCCCAACTAGCTCAAACTAACTCTAACCCATGGATCCAAATAGGGCCAAAGTTAGTCTCGGAAAACGCATTAAGCCCTATATACATGGATAGACGGAGTACATGATACTAGCAAATGCTCACCAGTAGTAGTAGTAGTTCATTGGTTGGTTTCGATTTTTGATTCACTTGTTGTGTTGCTACCGTCCAATATTCGCGTGTGGTTGTTTCTATAAAAAAGGAGGCACTCCTACTTATATTACTCCCACTATGGCTAGCCTAAGGTTAGTAGGTGACCTTGCGTTTGGCTCTTCACCTCTTCCAGAAGTTGAACAATAATGATGGTACTATAGTAGTACTTCTGGCAATCTGACACCAAATGAACTGCTGCACATCCACCGCTTGTAAGCAAAAGTTTCTCCTCGTGCTGCGAGCCACCGCGCACGCGTTGGCAAGGGAGAAGGCGTAGTAAGCAAACTTCTCATCGTTCTGCGAGTTGATGGGACAAATCAAAGTTATTTAGTACGTACTCTCTCCAAAAAGGGCTGACCATGTCATGGCTACAATCATGTGCTCTGTCGTTGAGTACGTGCACTATTCACGTGCCATCGAGGAGAAAAAATATTGCGTAGTAGGTGCCATCAAAGTGCACGACTCACTTACGCATTGCTTATCCGATTATCTCCATTTTCTTGCATGACATGTGCACCTTGATGCTAGATGTCTCGCGTGTTGGCAAAAGGATGAACAAAGCTCACGTAAAAAAGAGTGGAAGAACATAGATTCCTGACGAGCGAGAAGGAGCAAGGAACCTCGCGGTGGAGCATCTGCAAGGAACCTTGCGCGTTTTCCCCTGTTTTTTGCTGCCTGCCCACCTATAAAGAAATAAAATAACATGAACTCTTCTCTAACCACTAGAGACGATACATCATGATGCTAAGTTGAAGATATTTTATAGTTCATATTGATAACCACGCAAGAAGCCACACATGTACAGGACGCATGCAGCCACGCATGTACACATGCCAACGCACTAACTCATGCCGATCGAACTCATGCACATACGCGCACAGCATGGAGCACACAACGCAGGTACACAACACATGCATGCACACACACTCGGCCGCAGAATGGACGTGTATAACACATGCATGCACGCACACTGGACTGCATGGAGGCGTGCGCCATCTGCGGCGACATCCGATTCGTCGTGCTATGGCGAAGCTCGCACACAATGGCGCCTACACATCTCTTGCAGCACCTCTTTGCCGTCATTTCTCAACGACTAGCTGGAGACAAAGACGACTGCAGCCTCGGCCTTAGAGCTAGCACCGATGGAAAAGCACGCACGAGCACGTACGGAGTGCCCACGACGTGGTGCGTTCCTAGTCGCCTCTACTCCTTTCACGCATGTTGTCTATGAAGGTGGTTGCATGCCTAATGATGATGTGGGTGAGATCTTCTAGGACTCAGATGATGACAAGGAAAATTATGAGACTATCCACAGTGGGAGTAACATAGGTAGTAACATCACACATATCTAGATAAAGTAGATGATGTGGCAAGCAATAAATGAAGAAAGAGAGAAAAGTAGTAACATAGCTAGTTACTAGTAGTATGAGTAACATCACACATATCAAGGCAAGATGTGTCTATAGCCTAATAAATGAAGGGTTGCATGTCCCCACTATAGAGGTAGTAACATAGACTAGTAACATGAGCATGTTACTAGTCTATGTTACTACCCATTGTGGCTAGTCTGAGGGGGGGGGTGTCTCCAACAGTGTTCCTCGACTCGCACCTCTAGCATCATGGTGGTCGAACTTGGAGTCATTCATCAGGTACACGTGGCATCTCATCTCTGGATACAAGGTGACATACACCGTCAAGCTCCACGGTCAAGGGGGTCAGGGCGGACGCGACCTCTCACTACGTCCGCCATTTGAAGCGGCACGCCGAGCCAGGGCGCTGCCCACTGCACTCCCAGGTGTACCTTCCTCCTTGCCACATTCAAAAACCTACATTTAAACCCGCGTGGAATGCAAGAAACCAACTCCGGCCACACACGTCCTTCAGGAGGAGGACGCCAGCCAAGCTCCTCCTTCCACCATTTTGTCCACTCTTTCGGCGGCATCCGACGAGCAGGAAGAGCAGTTCTCCGGCATAAAAGCCATTTGGGTGGCCTGCCGAGCCCAGCAGTTACAAGCGAGGCAGCTCGCTTCTCCACCTACCTTGTCTAGCCCGTCAGAGGCAGTTGCCGCACTAAGCCAAATCGTGGTTCCGCAACTGGCCTCTCCAATACAGCTTGAGGAAGAGTGCCGACTTGCTCCACACCGGCTTGTCGGGGAGTACGACGGCACGGGCATCGTCGCTGCCCTCAACGCCGCCGCGTCGTACATCGCCTCCACTGTCTGTGACTACGCCATCCGCCGTCGACACGCACATAGCCGCGACATGCAGGCAGAGAAAGAAGCCGCCACGGATGTCGACGAGGTGACGCGGCTACACGGATGTTGACGAGGTGACAGGCACCATGTCCCCGCCTGCCACCATCATCGAGGAGAAGTAGAACATGGGAGGCCGCCGTCGATTGTATCCCATGAAGGCCACCACCAAGGCGACGCCGGCGAATACAGCCGGTGTCTTGCATGATTCTTCTTCTGCCGGATGCTGGAGGAGAACAAAGAGATCGGGCGGCGACCATTCAGATTAAGTATTTTAATTCTACCAGGTTGGTTGTCATGGGAGTATTATAATTAGTATCATGCATGCCAACTAGTAGTAACCAAATTTGATGAGGTGGCATAGAATTAAATGAAGAAAGAGAGGGTAGAGTATCATATTATGATACCATATGGAATTTGACCTCTTCCAATGTGAATGTGCTTAGATGAGGTGCTAAGTGCATTAAATGGCTTAGCAACTCAAGTATCCAATGCATAGGTGCTTAGTTTGTTGTTGCTAAGCTTGCTTCATTTAATTAGCTATAGACTCAAAATTGTCTTTCCACCTAGGTACACGCGCTTAGCACCATTTCTTCCTATGGTCACCAAACTAGTCTCTCTCCTCTTAATTAACTTGCCACATCATATTTTATGCCTACGTGGTAGGCTTAGCACCTATACATGGTGGAGCACTCGGAGAGGCCTCAGGCTGGTCATAGTGGGGAGTAACGTATAATGTAACATATTACTATGTTACTCTAAACATCTCTCTCCTCATTAACTACATGCCGCATAAGAAAAAATTTCTTAGAGTGAGCTATGTTACTACCTAAGTTACTCCCACTATGAGGCTGGTCATAGTGGGGAGTAACTTATACTAGTGTCATGCATATGACACTAGTCTAAGTTACTACCTCCATAATGCAAAGTAACATAATAGTAGTGTCATAGATAGGTTCATTTATTAGCTTGTAGACTCATCCTTTTTGGGAAGCACTATGTTACAGTAACATATTATGTTAGTCTAAACATCTCTCTCTTCATTAACTACATGCCACGTAAGCAAAAATTTCTTGAAGTGCGCTATGTTACTACATAAGTTACTCCCACTATGACTAGCCTGACTAGCCTAAGTTACCCCCATTGTGGTTAGTCATAGGCCTTGTTCGGTTCAACCTACTCCCAAGGGGTTTGGAGAGGAATGGAGGGGAATTTGGTTTGTACATGATTTAATCCCCCATAATCCCTGTTAATCTATGTATATTGTGGGAAATGTTATTTGACCCCTCATTTTGCCGCACTACGACTAGTGTGAGTGTCTGCATGCAGTACACCATCCTCTAATTTGGTGGATGCCAAGTCGGCCCGAAAAGGAGCTATAACTTTTTTTCAAGTTGAAAAATGTTACCGATGAGGAGCCATAATTAAGCTGGAGGCGTCTCTTATTTTCTTTCGAATGGGCAATAAGCTAGAGAGTTGGAGAGTGTCTTTAATGGGCTGCCTCTAGTGATAAGGCCCTCCAGTATGAAACACGGTCAGCCGACTGGGCCGATACAAAGGCCTATCCATCTTAAAGCCCATTTGTTTTTATTTTTTTGTGAGGAGAAGCCCATATTTCTTGAAGAGGGGGTGATCCCAGAAAAACCTTCCTTCCTCCTCGCTTCCACTTATACTGCAGCTTGCTGGACTCTCCCACTTCTTTCGCGCCCCAATTCCCCCCGCTCCCCATCTTTCTCACTCGTATAGAAAACCCTCGCTAACCTTCTTCCTCGCTCTTACAAAAAACGCATGCTCCTCTTCTTCCACTCCTACAGAAAACCTCAGCCCTCCTTCTTCCCCACTCACACTGCCACTAGGCTCCTCTCTGGCTACTCTGCTCAAACCCGTGAGCTGGGCGCAATACCCACAAGGAAAATGGAGTCGGCGGCCCCAGTGCCAAGAAGATGAGGCTCCCTCTACCAACGACGCCGGTTGTCGATTCCACACCCGGCAGCGCGGGGAGAAGTGGCAACCCCCCCCCCACCTGGTCTGAGGAACTGGTAGAATCTCTAGTAGACCGCATCAGCAATCTCCCGGACGTCATCCTTGAGAAGATCATCTTGCTTCTCCCCACCAAGGATTGATGCCGCACATAAGTCCTCTCAACTCGGTGGCGCCCTCTATGGCGCACTGTGCCCCTCAATCTCGACTGTCGTCAAATATCTGTCCTTCCTGAATTTGATCTCCTCAGAGCCATCATCTCCTCTCACCAGCAGGTCCCCATTCAATGCCTCTGCATCCCGACACCCTACCTGCTGTCCATACCCGACACGGTGGACGCTTGGCTGACATCCCCTGAATTTGGAAAACTCCAGCAGTTTGAGTTCTACCATTACGATGAAAGTTTCATACCATGAAAACACCGAGAATTCGTGCCCACGCCACTGTTGTCCATGTCGTGGTTTTCCTCCTCTCTCCACACCGCCAGCTTCGCCTGGTGCCATCTACCAGATGATCTGGTAGAAATGCTTCGACTCCCACTACTAAAAAAAACTTCTGCTTGTGGTGGTTTATCTGTCGGAGGCCTCACTGCACAACATCATCCACTCTAGTTGCCCTGCCCTGGAGCACTTGCTGATTGTTTTGGGAATAGAAATCCCTATCAGTTGTCTCCAAATAAAATTGCCTCACTTTAAAAGCATTGGAATTTGTTTTGAAGGACAGCAGCTCATCATCAAAGATGCCCCTTCACTTCAAAGGTTGCTGCTTGATGATTGGTATAAACCTTCGCAAATAACTATCGTCTCTACGCCCAAATTGGAGACCTTGGGTCTAATTAGTGGTCTAAATAGTGCTCCATTTGATGATCACAACAAGTTGGTTTTTGGCTCCTCACTTTTTTAGGTACCATATATTATCATCTACACATTTGTAATCATAAGCTGCATTTTTCATCTTTGCTCATAAGTTTTATATCATCTTGGAGTACACTTTGGGTACTAATATTATGTTATATTCTCAATGAAGAGTTCGTCCATGGATAGCCTATCAATGCTACTGGATTCTGTCAAGATCTTATATATCGGAATGTTTAGTAATGATCTGAACATAATTACTGGCTTGTTGTGATGCTTTCGGTCTCTGGAGAATCTATATATAAAGGTGATGATTTCATGCACATTGAAAGACCATAGATATTGTACTAGAATTAACCGTTCAGCTGTTACCCTTTCGACATACTCTTTTTTTAGACTTTACCTATTTTCAAATCTTCATGTCTACTTAGGTACTACAACCACATGGAGAAAAACGTATAACCAATCGATAGCGTAATAAGCACCATGATTTTCTCAGTTCTCATGACATTCGTTTGAGGACAATAACGATGGATGGATATGCATCCAACCGGGCAAACAGAAGCTTTGTCACATTCTTCCTGTTGAATGCGAGGTTACAATTATCCATGAGGCTTAAGTTTTACTACAAGAGATTTCTCATGGACGGACACATTAAACAGCAAAAGAAGAAGTTTCAGGTGGACAAATGGGCTTATAAACGTGCTCGGCTTCTATTTACAACAAGTTGTAGTCATCCTGAAATAATTTTTTTTGCACAGGATGTTGATTTCATGGATCAGACCGATCCATTTGTTTGTGACTGCGAAAAAGAGTGGTTGGGTTAGATGTTATTGCCATATTCAATCTGGGTTTTGTCTAAAAATTTGATGAACAATTAATACTTGGGCTTTGTGTACCATTTGTAAGCTTGAGTTTCATGTTGTTGCCCTCGTACTCCCCTCCACCTGCCACTACACTGTCGCATCTTTCACGGTTGATGTTCGTTCCCTTCCGAGGCCTCGCCGTCATTATCCGCCTTGGCTCGCTTGCTGTGCCATCCGCCGTCTGTCATTGTCAACATGGTCAACAACCAAGAGGAATCAGGAGATGACTGTATGTGGAGAGGCTGACAATAGGGACCCGCCAGGGTCATTGCATTACGCAAGCAGGTGCCTCGTTATTACAGGCCAAAAATAATAATTCATCCTAATTGTTTGTAAACTAGGTCCCACGCCATTGTCAATGTAGTCAATAAACGAGAAAATTACACAATGAGCGGATAACACCAAGGACCCAACAGCTCGCCCAGTTGGTTTTTAGTTTCAGAGATGGAGCTCAACTGTGCGCTGTGCAGGGGCTGTGGCCCGTCTAGCCCATGCTTACACTTTTATTCAAGCACATGATGAGCCCAGTTGATATCTTTTTTCTTTCTGAAAATGGCTAGCATAGTTTTTTTGGAGAATACCAAAACCGAGGCCTACTTGCTTTTCTCAGCCCTGCTGGGCTGCAAATCTTTCAAGACGAGGAGGGATGTAAGTAGTAAGAAATGGGCTTCCCCAGAAAATGGGCTATACGTTGTAAGAAATGGGCTGTAAATTTTTAAACCAAAGCCAACCAACAATTACATTAAAATATCATTTTTTTTTCTAGATTTCTCTACTCTCTACTCTTATAAAAACCAAAGCCAAGTGGCAATTACATTGAAATATCGTATTTTCTCCCACAAGATAAACTACTCATACAAATGCATCTTCATGTTCTGTGCAACGTACGGGCATCTTGCTAGTTAAGATTTTAAATTTCATTCATTTTTTTTGCGGAGAATTGTTTTTTGAATTTTATTTTGATATAACTTTTTAAAAATTACTTTTAACATGACTCAAATTTTCGTGATTAAAAGAGTCCGGACCCCACCGAAATATGCGAAATTTCGTTGAATTTTTTAGCAGTGCCCAGAATATATGGTCTATAATGCTAATAAAAAGCATATGGGCTTCAAATATCCTTAAGAATTAGAAAATGGGCTGCAAAATTACTGAAAATATGGCTAATGGGTTGTATGCTGTTTTTCACAGATTTGGAGGCTGACTTCTGGGCCTACTAAGTTGACGATGACGCTGTCCTAAAAAATTTGACGCGTACGCAAGACTTTGTCAACTTAGTCAACACAGAGCAGTGACTGTTGGATGTCCATCCAACGGCCGCCGTGCTTCTTCAATCTATGGTCTTCCTGCTCCTGCCGCCCAAATCAGCTCCGACGGGACTGCCCGCTCCCTCCTCCCGCGGTTGGCTGTGCTGCCGCTAGGCCATCCCTCTACCCACCCGCAAATCCATTATTTTCCGGTGACGTCAGCCTCACCCCGTAGCCGACCAGTCCGTGCTCGTACTCCCCTCAGCGTGGGCATCCATTGTAGTGGCTTCACCAGCTCCTGGTTGTTCCCTTCCTAGGCCTCGCCCTCGTCCACCGCGTTTGTGCTCTCGGCGCGGCGAGGTCAACATGGTCGACAAACAATAGCCATCGGAAGAGGCTGACAGTAGGGACCCACACAAGTAAATGCCTCCTTATTACGCGCAAAATAATGATTCCTCCACCTAACAGCTGGGACCCACCGGAAGGGCCTGTGTATTTCGTGAAAAAAATGTCACCCCACTGTCAGCTCGGACCCACCAGTTATATCTTCGCACGCAAGGAAGTGCCTCCTTATTACGCACAAAAAAATGAATACTCCCCCTACTAGCTAGGACCCACCATAGTGGGAGGCTAACTTGTGGGCCTACTAAGTTAACGGGGATGGAGGGCTTTGTCAACTTAGTCAATATGAACGATTTTAGCTCCAGTGATCGTATGATGTCCATCCAACGGCTGTAGTGCTTCTTCTGCCCAAACCAGCGCCGGTCGTGCCGCCTGCTCCTACCTCTCGTGGTTGGTTGTGCTACCGCAGAGGCCTCACCACCCCCTACTACTCCCGCCGCTGGCCAGGCCATCCTTCTACTCACTCACACCTCCTGTTATTTCGCAGCGACGACAACCTCACACCGCAGCCGAACCAGTGAACCCTCGTACTCCTCTCTGCGTCGGCTTCCACTACCGCATCTTCCCCAGCTCCGTGTCGTCCCCTTCCTAGGCCTCGCCATCGTCCACTGCCCTGGTGCTCTCAGCGGGTCAACGTGGTCAAGGAACGACTTCCATCGGAAGAGTACTTTATGTGGAGAAGCTGACAGCTGGATCCATGGCCACAGCAAGGAAGTGCCTCCTTATTACACGGAAAATAATGATTCCTCCACCTGACAGCAGGGACCCACCGGAGAGACCACCGTATTTCGCGAAAAAAAATGTTTCCCCCCTAACTGCTGGGACCCATTAGCTACATCTTCGCACGCAAGGAAGTGCATCCATATTATGGGCAAAAAAATGATTCGCCCCGTGACTGCTGGGACCCACTAGCTACATCTTCGCACGCAAGGAAGTGACTGACAGTCGGGACCCACCTGGTCAAATCGTATGTAGCATTGTCATTCTGGTCGCGAACATGTACGTACATACTGGTCGATCGGTCTGTCTGCAGGCTGCAGCGATGAACCGTGGCCGAGTAAGGAAGGGCATGTCGTAGTAGAGGCGCGCACGTAGCATGTACACGTACGTACAGCCAGGGTGCAAGAAAGTAAATACGGCACATATGTACATATGAGCGGGGTCTCGAACGCCTACTCACACATACATATGGCCAGGGCTCGTGTACATGGCTGGGTCGGAACGGAGAAACTGTGTCGTCGTCGTGTTCATCAGGAGCCAACCGGCTTGGACAGAACAGCAGATCGAAACGAGGCCTGGCATACCGCAGAACGAAGGAAACGGCCTTGTGTTCGACTGACCATGGTCGAAACGGGATCCTGATCATCAGGAGGGGTCTGGCGTACCGCAAAATGGAGGAAATGGACTTCTCTTGGACCTCCTACGGTCGAAACGGGGTATTGTTGATCGGGAGGGGTGTGGCGTACCGCAAAACAGAGGAAACGGGCTTGTGTTGGAGCGCTACGATCGAAACGGGGGTCCTGTTCATCGGGAGGGGTGTGGCGTACCGCAAAACAGGACTCCACGGGATACTGTTCATCTCCACTGTCGACTGCCTCCACGGACTACTGTTCATCCACTGTTGACCTCCTCCAGCCTCGACCTGCGATGGTTCATCCACGGCGTCTTCCCTTCTGCCTCCACCTGCAACTGTTCATCCACGGGCTCCTATTCATCCAGCCTCCACCGCTCCTCCACCGGCTACTGTTCCACCAGCCCTCTCCACGGGGTCCTGGTCAACCACCCCTCCACGGGCTACTGTTCATCCAGCCCTCCACCGGCTACTGTTCAACCAGCCCTCCACGGGGTTGTCCTGTTCATCCAGCCCTCCATGGTGTCTTGTTCATCCACCCCCAACCGGCTCGATCGATCGGGGTCCTATTCATCTAGTGGCAACACCACGGGGTCCTGTTCATCCAACCCCCCACCGGGAACTATTCATGCAAACCCCCCAACAATGCTCATTGTTCATCAAGGGAAGGAGGCAGCAGGGTTCGATCGGCTTCAGTTAGCAGCAGTATCAAAGGAATCACTTGGGTTCAGTTAATAGCAAGGGATCGATCGCTCGGGTTCAGTAACGTAGCTAGTGCAATCGCTCGGGTTCAGTTAGAGCCCTGCTCGGGTTCAGTTAGAGCACAACACCTCGCACACACACACGCGTGTACATGTATGAGAGAAACGCGCAAACCTCTGTGCATTGCTCGGCCCCGACCACCCATCGTAACTGGGAACTCCCCGATATTTTCCTCTCCCTCACTTCTATCACGGTTTTTTCCGTCATGGACGGCCCAAAGAATGTCATGCAGCTCCGTCTCCGGCCCGCCCAGAACGAAAAGCCCATTTTTGTCATGATTTTTTGTCATAGAAGTAGGAGCCCACCACATCTATGATGAGACCGGGTTTTGTCACAATTATCGTCATAGAAGTGTCATAAGCATGACAGGAAAAAAATTTGTTCAGCCCAAAATGTCACAGATGTGTCTTTTTTTGTAGTGTAAGCCAACTCCAAAGAAGCGAGGTATTATATTTCTCAGTTTTGAAGATATGCAAGAGGCAAAGAAATCTATGAAAGAAAAGGGTATTAAAGCTGAAGATGTTAAGAATTTACCACCTATTGGAGAAATACATGGACTCGATACCCCGACGTAGGTAGTAGAGGTAAATTCTCTTATTAGATTTGATGAAGGTGATATTCCCTACAATAAACCTACTAGCCAATGCCTAGATGAATTTGACAATTACATTGTTAACCAAGAACACTTTAATATGTATGTTACCAAACAATTAAAACGTAATGCTTGCATGATTTATCACTTGAGTGACTTAATGTTCAGAATATCTAATGATGTTAAAGGTCTAAGTAAACATGCATCCATGGTCGAAACTCAGTTAGAACAAGTTGCTAAGTCTCGAAATAATTTTCTTAATGAGATGAATAATAACATGAATGATCATGATGTTAGAGTAATGACTAAAGGAGGTAAAATGACTCAGGAGACACCTTATCCTGAAGATCATCCTAAAAGAATTGAGAAAGATTCTAAGAGAACTAATATTGATGCACCTAGTTCATCTAAGAAGAAAAAGAAAAATGATAGAACTATGCATGCCTCTAGTGAACCTAAGGTAGAAAAACCTCCTGAGAATAGTAATGATGTTTCTATTTCTAATGCTGAGACACAATCTGGTGATGAACATACACCTAGTGATAATGATAATGATAATGATGATGTTCATGTTGATGCTCAACCAGACAGTGATAACGAACCTGATAATGATGTTTAAATAGAACATATTGTTGATATTGATAACCGACCTCCAAAGAATAAATGATATGATAAAAAGGTTTCATTGCTAGGAAACATGGTAAAAAAAGAGAACCATGGGTTCAGAAACCCATGCCTTTTCCTAATAAGCCACCTAAGATCAAGGATGAGGAAGAATTTGAACGCTTTGTTGAGATGCTTACTTAGGCCAGTCTTTTTTGCATACTCGCTTGACTGATATGTTGAAGATGGCCCCATAAGCTAAATTTATGAAAGATATTGTCAGTAATAAATGAAAGATACTTGGAGCTGAAATTTCCACCATGCTTGCAAATTTCTTTTAAGGATGGAGTACCTAAGAAACTAGGAGATCCAGGAATACCCACTACACCAGGCTTAAACGAAATTATGTCAAAACTGCTTTATGTGATTTGGGAGCCGATGTTAGTGTTATGCTTTTCTCTTTATATAGAAGACTTGATTTGAATACACTCACACCTACTGAAATATGCTTGCAAATGGTTGATAAATCAACTGCCATACCTATCGGTATTTGTGAGGATGTGCCTGTTGTAGTTGCAAATGTTACTATCTTAACAGACTTTGTCATACTTGATATGCCCGAGGACGACAACATGTCAATTATTCTCGATAGACCCTTCTTGAATAATGCAGGGCCTGTTATTGATTGCAGCAAAAGCAGGGCCACTTTTCATATCAATGGTAATGAGAATACGGTGCACTTTCTGAAGAAACAATTCAAAGTGAATAGTATCAATTGTATTGAAAAGGTTTCGACAATTACTATTGGAGGTTTTCAATTCCCTCTTCCTACTGTAAAAAGGAAATATGAAACTCTTATTATTGGGGAGATGCATATCCCTATTGAGGTAATGATAACCAACAAGTATAGAGGATCAATTGTAGGTTTTTCGATAAATAAGAGTGTCGAACCCAATGAGGAGCTAAAGGTAGGATTTATATTCCCTTCAAGTTCTATAGACCACCGATACAACTCTTTGTACACTTAACATTCACTTTACCTAGAACAAGTATGAAACTATTTTGTAGGTGTAGGGATGGGTTTTGCAAGAATAGAACTAGAAGTACTTAGCTAGAATAAAACTATGAGTAATTTGCAAGATAATAAAATTTAGTTATTTAATAGAAATATTTTTATAACAAAAGAGAAGGATTTTGTCCCTAGGCAATCGATAAGTAGACCGATAATCATTATTGCAATTTTATATGAGGGGGAAGCATGAGCTAAAATACTTTCCATACTTGGATCATATGAACTTATGATTAGAACTCTAGCAAGCATCCACAGATCACTAAGATAAAACCCAACCAAAGCATTAAGTAACAAGTCCTCTTTACTCCCATACGCAACAACCCCCTTACTTGGGTATAAGCTTCTGTCACTCTCGCCACCCACCATAAGCGGATCATGAACGTATTGCAACACCCTACAGTGGAAATCCCACACGCTTGCGTGAAACAGAGGGCACCATAGGACAGCGCCAAAATAATACATACAACTCAAACCAATCACGATCATCAATCAAGCCATAGGACAAAATGAATCTACTCAAACATCATAGGATGGCAACACATAATTGGTTAATAATATGTGGCATTAAGCACCATGTTTAAGTAGAGATTACATTGGGGAGAAGAGGTGTTACACCGCTGCATAGAGGGGGAAAGTGCTGGTGATGACGACGATGAAGTTCTTGGTGTAGATTGTCGTCACGATGATTGCCCCGGCTGTGTTCCAGCACCATCGGGAGAGAGAGCCCCTTCCTTCTTCTTCTTCTTCTTCCTTGGCCTACCCCCTAGATGGGAGGAGAGTTCCCCCTCTTTTCCATGGCCGCCATGGAAGTGGAGGCGCGGGAGCCCCTCCGAGATTGGGTCTCTCTCTTTGCTCTCTTCTATTTCGCGTTCCTATTTTCTCGCTAAAACCCCTTCAATTTCTGGAGATCCTTAACTCCGATTGGGCTGAAATTTTAACAAATTGTTTTTCCGGATATTATCTTTCTTGCGGCAAAAGAAGGGGGTTAACCGACTTACGAGGGCCTCACAAGGCACCACGGCGCACCCTGGTGCCTCGTGGGGCCCACGAGCACCGTCTTGTGTTGACTCCTCTTCCCCAAAATCACATATGTTCCAAAATAAATCTCCACAAATTTTTATCGCGTTTGGACTTCGCTTGATATGGATATTCTCCGAAACAAAAAATATGCAACAAACAGAAATTGACGCTAGGCACTGGATCAATATGTTTGTCCTAAAAATAATATAAAATGTTGCCAAAGTATATGAAAGTTGTAGAATATTAGCATGAAACAATCAAAAAATTTAGATACGACGGAGACATATCAGCATCCCCAAGCTTAATTCATGCTCGTCCTCGAGTAGGTAAACGATACAGAAGATAATTTTTGATGTGAAATGCTACCTAGCATAATTTTGATCATATAATCTAATCATGGCATGAATATTAAGACACGAGTGATTCAAAGCAATGGTCTATAATTTGATATGAAGACATCAATACTCAGGCATCCCAACAAACAATCACGTATGTCAAAATATCAATGCTAAAGAACGTTATCCCTACAAAATTATATAGCATTGTCATGTTTCATCTTCTTAACACAAAGTATTTATCATGTACTACCCGGGTGTCAGCCAAGCAATTGATTCATACTTTTTAACGTGCTTCAGCTTTTTCAACTCCCATGCAATACATGAGCGCAAGCCATGAATATAGCACTATGACTGGAATAGAATACGGTGGTAGAGATTAATATGAGGAAGACAAAAAGGAAGAAAGTCTCATATCGACGCAACTGATCAACGGGCCATGGAGATGTCCATCAATTGATATCAATGCAAGGAGTAGGGATTGACATGCAACAGATGCACTAAGAGCTATAAGTGTATGAAAGCTCAATATCAAACTAAGTGGGTGTGCATCCAACTTGCTTGTTCAAAGACCTCGAGTATTTAAGGAAGCCTATCATCGGAAGTAGGAATCCGTCCTGTTCGATGGCGTCGCTCTGAGTCGTCATTAACGTGGCGCGGACGACGCTCTAAGCCACGCCGCCGGTTGAATGATTCACCTTTGGGCCAGCATGCTGTAGTGGCCGGTCACGTCCGCTCTAAACCAACATGAATGCGACGCCAAAGCGGAGGCACGATTGGAGCGGATGTACATGAGAGGGTTTTGGGAGGGCCCGCTTTGTCGGATGCGTATGTGGCACAAGTCCGGACGTCCACAAACCTTCACAGTTTAGTGTTGGTTTGCGGAATTTCAGGTGTGTTGAAGTGTCCATGGACATTTGCCACACGGTGTTAGGTGTTAAAAAAAACTGATAAATGCCACACGTTAGATGCGAACATTTTATTTTTGACAAAAACTTGCAGCGTGTTATTAGAAATTGTCATCATTGTGTGACTGGAATTGCCATCGAAAAATATTAAGGCCAGAGTGCAGCGCACCTGACGAGTCGCACTTCATTTGGGAAAAGCTAACCATTTGCGGGGATGAACAACATGATCTGTTATGATAATCCACTGTTTGTTTGGTGCTCTTACATCCAAGCAGAGTTCAGAGAACACATGCACACATGCTACAATACAAAATGTATATCACTCAGTCTGATGATACTAAGCCCTACTGCTCCCTCCTTTGTGCGCCACCCGCCCACCACGGCTGCGCCATCCCGCCAACCGCCGTGCCGCTCGTCGTATGTTCCCCAGCAGCCTGCTCCTGCCACAAGGCCGACGGCCCCACCTGCCCATTTGAGCTGCCCACGCCGTGCGGCGCCGCGAGCGTTGGCCACACGCCCAGGCCCAGCTGCTGCTGCTGCTGGTGCTGCTGCTCCTGGTGTTGCTGCTGCTGCTGCATCATCAGCCACGCAGCGGCCGCGGAAGGATCAAGCTGTGGATGCATTGCCACGCCCTGGGGCGTCCCCATCTGCGCGGGCACCCCGTCGCCGCGCGCCCCCGCTGCCGCCGCCGCGGCGAGCGCCTGCTGCCAACCGGACGGGTTGCTGGGCTGCACCAGCGGCCACGCGTTCGCGACCTGCGCCTGCGCCTGCGCGAGTGCCAGGCGCGACGCCCGCGCGGCCTCCTGCTGTTGCTGCTGGATGTGCGCGAGGCGCACGTTGTCCGACACACGGAACTCGTCCTGGATGAGCGCGCGCCCCAGCAGGAGCTGCTCCTCGCCGCGCATGGTGCCTTCGGCGCGCTGCCGGGCCATGACGTTGAAGGTCAGCACGTGCTTCTCGAACTCCGCGATCTGCTTCATCATGGTGGCTCCCACGTCGTTGTCCCACCTCTCCGCACTCGACTTCTCCGTCCCGGCGTCGTCGATGTAGGTGTCCTCCTCATCGTAATCCGCGAAGACATGGTACGGGAGCAGCCTGGCATGCCATGCATGAGAGGAAGATCACACTGTTTAGCTCATCTCTCTAGAGTGGTACTGTAGTACTATTTTCTATCTGCAATGGTCTGCGATCCTTTGCGTTACGAAGAATAATATCACAGTTCAACTACAAGAGGGCAAGCGAACAGGTCTCAGATATTCTATGGAGATGCAGCATAATGCATGCAAGCAATTGCGAAAAATGGGCAGTATAAACATCGCAACACACTGGCTCAGAGTGATTTCCTCCCTATATTCACCAGTTTTCTGATCGAACATAAGTTGCAAGGACCCTGAGCCCCTGAGAACAATTAACATTTCAATACAGATATACTGTACTATATGTGTTAATTCTTCGTAATGACAAACTGACATGTTCGACATCATTTTAAAAGAAAGGCATAAATGTATGCAAGGAAAACAAGCATTTCAACAACGAAGTACTAGATCGGAGCGATGCAATGTATCTGACGATATGGTCTGATTTAGCAGGTTCGAACAGCATATTGAACAGACAAATTTAACATGCTAAAACATTGGTTTCAGAAATTTATATCTGCTAGTGGTTTATCTTGATCAAGGATCATCTGACATGAGTCTATCAATTGTTGCAGGGCAAATAATCAACCATTTTTTCCATACATGCACAGATCTCTTCATAAATTGGTAGAAAATTCAGGCAAACACGAACATGTTTCTGAACATTTTGTCCAGGAACATATAAAAGGGTAAACAGAACAAAAGGGGGGCAATTTTCTATCGGTCCTTTTCCCTGCTTATGACAGTTTTTTTTTTTACAATTCACAGGGAAAATTATTGATCCAGCAATTTTTCGTGTTTACCATGGTTTCAATCAACCTGCCATCAGACTCGCCGCTGCATATAACCGTGTGGAACAACGGCACGCTAAAGAATCATTTACTTCCATTTGATTCTAAAAAAAAATCATTCATTCTCCATTGAAATCGCAATCTGCACCAAATTAATCTCGCCGCAGAGCTCCTAAGTCGCGACGCCGAGTCAATCGCGGCCGTGCTCACAAAGAACCGAGTAATAAGAAAGAAACGCACGGCGTACCGATGGAAGATTCTAGAAGAAGGCGAGGGAAACACGCGCCACACGCACGGGCACGAAGACGACGGCTGCGAAGGGGAGGATCGAGATCGACGCACCTGGTGACGGCGTCCTCGACGGAGGCAAAGGGCGTGGTGAAGTCCGGGTTGCAGGCCTTCCACGCGTCCTCGTACGCCATCTGCTCCGCCGCGCGCGCCCTCGCCGCATCCGCCGCCGCCGCCGTCGCGGCCGCCGCCTGCGACGACGACGAAGACGAGGACGCGCCGATCCCCTGCATCGGCGACAATGCCGCGCCGACGCCGAAGCCCTGCGGCGTGAGCTGCTGCTGCTGTTGCATGGCAAGGTTGCGGCGGTTGCTGTTGTCGCGGAAAATACTTGTCCCCGTCTGCTGCTCCGCCCGTGTCGTAGGGCTTGGGAGAGGGAACGACGCTGGTCAATGGGGTCAGCCGGAAATGCTTCGGGTTTTCCCGTCTCCCCATTTATCCTTTATTTATTTCTCGCCAGTTTGACCCAAAATCCTTTTAGGAAATTTGAGGCATTTATTCCGCTACTAAAGAATGGCGATTGCATATTTGGCACTTCATATTTCAATTAATTAATTAATTCGCAAAAGAGAAATATGGCAGTGAATTGAAGGCCCGGAATTGGTACTACACTACTCAGATGCAACCATGAAGATTTTCGACCAACACCTTTTGGATTGCAATTGGTGGTGTAATTTATTGTTGTATCAATCCTTGTCCAATAAGAAATTCGTAACGGAAATGAAAATAAATGTAGGTGGATTTTTAATATTTATTTGCATCATGGAGAAGAAAATGGTCAAGTGTAACCCTAGATTCTTCTTCAAAGTTAAGAGGTTCCAAGAAGATATTTTTGCGGAAACTGTCCAAAGCAAATGGACTCGCTCGAAGGCTCCCGAATTGGCGTTGGGCTCTATTGATGCGTGGCCAACTCAATCGCGTGGGCTTTGCCCTTTCTTCGGGGTAGGGTGCTAATAGAGATAGGGGCAAGATCTTAAAAGCAAATACCTTTCATGAGATTGTATCACTCGACTACAAGGCTGATGCTGATTGTTTTGTCAAAGCAAGAGTAGCAATGCAGATATGCATTAGTAGATAAAATCAACAACCTCTACAAGGACGAGAAAATCTACTGCCAAGAACGAGTATCAGTTGCTTAAAAGGGATGCTATCATTGCATACTTCCCCGCAATTGCCAATGATTGTAAACAAAAAACTTTGATTCTCAAATTGATCGGTGAGCAAGGGGACTCACGTCTCAATCAGAGTTTCAAGATGACATTTACACCTTCTATGTTTAGCTTCTTATCTCGGAAGACCCCTGATGGGCTAGTTAGCTCCTGATTTTGGACGGGGGTCCCAAACCATTTCAAAAAGACAGAACTAAACCCTTATTCTTCCCTTCCGTGCGAGGAAACAAAGGCGACTTTAGGTCTATTGGAAGGGCACTGCTCTTGGGCCGGAAAGGGGTCTTAGTGCGTGTGTTTTTCAAAAAAGGGGCTTTCTTAAACCATTAGTCGGTGAGATTGTTAATGGATTCACCTTACAGACGGCTGATATTGCGTCTCTTAACTTTTTGTCTTGCTACGATTCCTAAGGTGCAAGGTGTGGACTGTATTAGGCAATTCCGGCGCATAGCCCTAATCAACATGCTTTTTCAAGTTAGTCGTGAAGGTTTACGCTCTTAGACTTGGTTCAGTTGCCCAACACATTGTGGGTTTGTGTCAATCTTTTTCGTAAGGCGTTGCTTCCACTCTACCATGAAGTTGTTATGCACAAAGCACATGGGTTTGTAGAAAACAACATTTTTCCTGAAGTGACCTCAAGGTTTATCGTACCAACGGGAGCAAAGCGAATACAATCAATGATTAGTGGGAGCAAAGCGATTACAATCAATGATCAGTATTTGTAAACACAATTACGAAACCTCTTTGTGCCCCCAATGGACGTAGGAAGGTAGTCAATCTCACTAGGACTGCAAGGTCTAGGGATTCAAACGAAAAGACCAAATGCAACTGAGAAGTCAGGCAAATTCTAACAATGATAAGTAGAGAGCATGGCCATTGAATGCACTTGTGTATTCGTGTCTGGTGACCACCATTTTATAGGCGTGGCCAGTGGCCATTACATGAAGTGTGGAAGACGTCGAGGATACATGGCGTGATAGGCATGGGCAATTGGTGCGCGGCAATTGCCATTAAGTTGGCATGCTTCCTCTGCCATGGGTGCTCATAACTGGCATAACCATAAACACATTCGAAAAATGCTCGACATTTAAGCCATCTAGCGAAGACCATAAAGTTATGATAAACGCACATCTTGGCTCGATAGTATCAAACATAGGAGATGCCCACCATCTATACCACGCCCACTCATCACCACACCCAAGACATGCTAATAAGTGTGGTTTAGCAGCTCACCCGTCGGCTCAAACACGCAACAACATTTAAAGAAGCATACAATGGCACCCCACGGTCTTGGCGCACCAACCAATGCACACCACTATCTCGTGAACCAAACCTCCAGCTGTCCAGCAGCCAACACAGCTGCATTTATCTGCCAGGGCATACGATTGGACACCACGCGCCTAGCATGCACACCAATGCACCGACCCACGCCACCGCGTCGACCAATGGGCCCTAAGTAATAACACTCGTGAATCTCTCTACCCCAAGGAAAAAATAAGGAAGCAAGCCACCCCGCATGCATCCGGCTAACACGAGCAAATAGACAAATAGGCAGGAAGAAGCAAAGTGACCGCAAAGAACTACCAGACCAGCTGTTAATGGCCCCCACACACCATACGACAACCTTATGAAATGACCGGAGCCCCACATGTCCACAAGCACATTAGTAAGGAATGAAGCAAACCAAAACCACAGAAATAGACGGGTAGCTTCAACACCAACCGCTAATGGGACCCACAGACCACACTGTGGACCTACACCGATCGGGCAATGAAGGATGGGAAGACTGCAAACCGAGTTGACCAGGTCCCACAACGTCCCAAACATGAGATGTTGGTACCTCCTTTTAGTGATCTGGTAATGGAACAGAAAAGAGTATCACACACCTACTTTCCCAGAGGTGACCCTGGGTTATTGAATCCACGAGAGGAAGATTCCCTTGAAGCGATGGAATCTACCAAGCTTATGTCAAAGGATCAATTCCAGCTTTTGACCGGATCAATCAAGCAAACAGTGATTCAGACACTTATAATAAAAAGAGGAACGGGAATGAGGTCTTAATGCTTACAACCATGAGTTTGTGTTGGGACCAGATATGATCTTAATTTGTGCGCTGGAAGTCACCCATCGAGATGTGCTTGTTACGAACTGAAGTGGGGGATGTGTCTAAATAACATCTTGACTGGCACGAGTCGTGCATCAAGAATCAGTTGTTGAAAGTGCAACTATCCCTAGGTGGTTTTGGTAATTCCTAACAACATATAGCTCATTGAGCTAATGCTATTTTAAGATAAATATTTCAGGAAAGCTCAATGATTGGCATGGCATGGATTAGAAGTGGACCCCTGAAAATGCTAAGGACAAAAGATTGGGTCAACCTCAAAGCACAAGACTCTACATTTTACTTTTAGTGATCCAAGATCACATTGAGTCCATAGGAAAAGCCAATACTATTAAAAGGGGGATGAGGTGTTGCTTAATGAGTTACTTGCTCAAAATGCTTAGTGATACGCTCCAAAAGCCCTCAACTACTTTCTCATATCCACATATGTCCCAAACCAAAAGTCAAACTTGGCCCCACCAAAATCTTCTATCCGGCGCCACCGAGATCACTTGACATAGCCACTGCCACAAACCCTAGTCACTTCGGTCTCACCGATAGGGATCTCGGTCTCACCGAGATGGGATTGCAACCTCTTTGTTTCCCTTCGTAACGTTTCGGTCCAACCGAGATGAGCGATTGGTCCCACCGAGATTGCAATGCAAACTCTTTGTTTCCCCTTTGTAACGTTTTGGTCTAACCGAGATGAGCGAATTGGTCCCACCGAGTTTGCCTGAACAACTCTCTGTTTGTCTATTACCAGAATCGGTCCCACCGAGTTTGTGTAATCGGTCTCACCAAGATTATGTTATGTCCTAACCCTAATGGAACCGGTCGCACCGAAAATCCTAACATTCACATTTTAAACTAAATCGGCCTGACCGAGTTTTATAATTCGGTCCCACCGAGTTTGGAGATTTGTGTGTAACGACTAGATTTTGTGTGGAGGCTATATATACCCCTCCACCCACTCTTCATTCATGGAGAGAGCCATCAGAACATGCCTACACTTTCAACTTACATTTTCTGAGAGAGAACCACCTACACTTGTGTTGAGGTCAAGATATTCCATTCCAACCACATAAATCTTGATCTCTAGCCTTCCCCAAGTTACTTTCCACTCAAATCATGTTTCTACCAAATCCAATCCTATGAGAGAGAGTTGAGTGTTGGGGAGACTATCATTTGAAGCACAAGAGCAAGGAGTTCATCATCAAAACACCATCTATTACCTTTTGGAAAGTGGTGTCTCCTAGATTGGTTAGGTGTCACTTGGGAGTCTTCATCAAGATTGTGGAGTTGAACCAAGGAGTTTGTACGGGCAAGGAGATCGCCTACTTCGTGAAGATCTACCCTAGTGAGGCAAGTCCTTCATGGGCGATGGCCATGGTGGGATAGACAAGGTTGCTTCTTCGTGGACTCGCACAACCGTTACCCTTCATGGGTTGAAGTCTCCATCAACATGGATGTACAATAGCACTACCTATCGGAACCACGCCAAAAATCTCCATGTCTACATTGCGTTTGCTCCCTCCAAACTCCTCCCTTTACCTTCATATGCAATTGTTTTACATTCTGCTGCTATACTCTTAGAATTTCATGTGTAGGTTGATTACTTGAATTGTGCTAAGTTGCTAAAATCTTCCAAGACTTAAAATTGGGAAAAGGCTAGATTTTTATTTGGTCAAGTAGTCTAATCACCCGCCCTCTAGACATACTTTCGATCCTACAAGTGGTATCAGAGCTTTGGTCTCCATTTGCTTTGATTTCCATAGCTTTTGGTGATCATATCCTTGGTTTCACAACCTAGGAGAGTATGGCATCTAGTGAGGGAAATTACCACCGTAGAGGTCCTTACTTTGATGGTACTAATTTTGCTAGTAGAAGCATAAGATGAAAATGCATATTCTTGGACATAACCCCGCCGTTTGGGCTATTGTGTGTGTTGGCTTGCAAGGTGAATTCTTTGATGGGAGAGAACCGAACCGTGAAGCTACCGTAGAAGAGTTGAAGATGTTGCAATACAATGGTCAAGCTAGTGATATTCTCTTCAACGGATTGTGCCCCGAAGAATTCAACAAAATCAGCCGTCTTGAGAATTGTAACATCCCAAAATTCTAAATTTTGGAATGTTATAATAAATAGATAGATTTGACTGATTGTTTGATTGATTGTCTGAGAGTGATTGAATTCGAAACTTTTTGAAAGTTAAATGAGAGGGAATAAAAGGACTTTCCCAAACTTTCATATTTGCTTTCTGATCTCCATGAATTCAAATACTTTTCATCACAAAACCCTGGAGAGAAGATGACATGACTTCTTCCATTTATATAAATGAAAAGGGTTTTTGAAAATATTTGAATTTCATTTGGAAATATTTCCAATTCTGAAACTTTATGCAACTCAATGATTTTCACGAGCGAAGATAAAATGACTTCTTCAAACTATATGAAATATGAGTTGGGAGTTTCAAAGAATTAAATTCAAAGTTCTTTCGAATTTATTTTCAATTTGGAGTTATTTGAGTTTTATTCAAATTATTTTTCTCCAAAAATAAAATATATGGAAAATAGGGTAAAATGATTCCCTACAATAGAAAATTGGAGAAAAATTAATTTGAAATCATTTTGGTATTTTTTTTAAAATGATTTTTGTTGGATTTTAATAGACCAGTAGCACTCTTTGAATTATCTGAATTTGTGTGAATTTTATTTAATGCTAGGAAAATGTTCATGTCGTAGAAAATAATTTTCTGAAAATTTTGATATATTATATCCCTATATAATATTTTAGTTATTTTTGTTTTTATTATTTTTGTTCTCTGAAAAAAAAATGTTTATTAAAAAAAAACCCTCCTCGCCGACTGGGCCAGCCCAGCTCCCAAGCCAGGCCACGGCCCAGCGCACTAGCGCACCCCGCTCGTCTCCGACTCCCGCACGGGAGCGCCGCCGCCGGAGTCCGGCCGGACTCCGCGTCCTCCTCGCCTGACCCCTCCTCCATGCCAGCTACTTCCCCCCCTTAAATAACGAGGCCACGGGCCCCGTTCCTCTCCTCCCCGCTGCTCGCAGCCGCGCCTCGCGCCGCATCTCTCGCTGCCGGCGAGATCCGCTGAGCTCCGCCCGAGGCCGCCTCTGTCGCCGCCGATGACCACCGCCGTCGCCACCACCGTACCCGCCGCCTAGCGCCGCCCCTCCCCGTCCACTCCGCCCTCGCGGTAGGCTACCAGAGCCGCCGCTCCGGTCAAGCCCGAGCCGCCGCCGCCGTCTTCTCGGACGCCGACGAACGCCGCCGCCGCCGTCGGGTTTTCTTCCCCCGAACCAGTAATAACCGCCCCGGTTCGCCGGTTTTGTTTAGGGTTTTTTTTCTTTGGTTTTCCGTTTAAAAACCGGTTTTCTTTTAAAACTAGTTACTTAGTAAACGTTCACTGGTTAGGTATAGAAAACGAACGTTCGCCTTTTAGTCTTTTTCTTTTTTTTCAGTTATTTTCGGCCAGGGACCTATATGTGAGGATTTTCTCTACAGTTTAGTCCCTGAACTTCAAACAATCATTAGTTTTCGCGCGTTTGTCCAAAATGAACGAAACCAACGCCCACGTCTTCGTTATGATCTCCTCTATCCAGTAATCTAACTCAAACATGTTTTTGAAAGTTTAAAATTTGAATTGGATCAGATTTGAATTCAAACTTTGTTTGATCATAACTTGAGTTTCGTAGCTCCGTTTGAGTTGATTCTTTTTGCAAATCGAAGCTCTTGACCTAAACATTCTAATAAGGCCAAATTCACATAATTTTGGTACTGTTAGAAATTGTTTTATGTTGCAAGAGTTATTTGCTTGGTTTTGAAGTTTTCTGAATCGTCTTCTTTGTTCTTTCTGATCTTTTGAGTGATTGCTCATGTGTGGTTACTATTGCTTGCTTACGATAGATTGACCGGAGTGTGACGAGTAGAACTATTAAGAGTTTTGAGTGCGAATCATCTTCATCAACATTGCAGGCAAGTTCACACTTTGATCATATCCCCTTCCATACCCAGTTTTTTTTTGCATTAGATCAATCTTCACACATTGCATGATTAGGATCTAATTAAACTATGGGATGGGAAGTAGACGAGGTAGTACCTATTACCTGTTTATTATCAAACCTTTGGGAGTTACTTCTACGTTTGCTTATTATGCCATGCTATGCTAGTAGACGTGGATTGGGTTTTGAGAGTATCCATGACAGATGTGAGATTGTTAATTAATGGTTTACTTAAGGTGGCAACTTAAACACACATCTGGGTGGATTGAGGCACCTGGTTATTCTAGGATTGCCTGTCTAGGCACCTGGGTAATCCAGGACTTGCCTGTTTTCTTTTGGACCGCCACCCAGGCTCAAAGGGATCATGAGATTTTTCAAACTAGAAACTTCCGTGTGCAGCCACAAGCCATTATGGGCTCTGGCATAGTTGAGTAAGTCATGCGAACTCTTACAGGGTAGACTAGCAGATGTAGGG
The DNA here is from genome assembly GCF_002162155.2 of Triticum dicoccoides. Lineage (NCBI taxonomy): Eukaryota > Viridiplantae > Streptophyta > Magnoliopsida > Poales > Poaceae > Triticum > Triticum dicoccoides. Next base: position 486,114,068 of record NC_041382.1, on the reverse strand, counting down.
GAAAGTAGGTGTACCGGTCTATCCATCGTAAGGTGCTAGCGCTTCTGAAAGACTGTGTCTCGGTCATCCGTTTCTCAAACACCATGTAGTGCGAGAAATCCAATAGAGGCGATCGAGTCTTGTGGGGAAAAGTGCGCAAACCTCTGCAGAGTGTATAAACTAATCATGATTAGCCGTGTCCCCGGTTATGGACATCTTGAGTATCTAGTTCTTGGATTATCCTGTTGATCTCATCACGTTACTTTAAATGAATATTGTTGGGTTTATAAATGAATATTGTTGGGTTTAATGATGTTACTTAATTGGGATTGAGAATGCTGTCAACGATTCTCAATGTTCAACAACCACTATGATAGTTAAATAAAATTTATTCCTTTGCAGTAGGGGAAAATTGGCTTTACGCAAAAACCTTATAACCATAGAGCTTTTCCACCAGCCAAATATGCATGTAGTGATAGTCTTTATTCATCATTCTCTATGGTGTGAATTTGCCAGTACATTCAATGTACTGACCCTCTGTGGCTGCAACGTCTCATGTTGCAGGATTATCTTACGACGAGTAAGTGGTACGTTAGGGTTACGATTTCTACACTCAACTTTGCCGTTGGTGTTGATGGGAATCCACAACCTTGTTACTTCCGCTGTTTTGGATTTGAGGTAATAGTATTTACGTTATTTTTACATGTGATTTACCTCTGTTATAAATCCTCGAGTATTGTGTGTGTCAGCATACCGATCCAGGGATGACACTTAAGCACAGAGACTTGACCCATTCGGGTCGGGTCGCTACAAGATGGTATCAGAGCACATGTTGACTGTAGGACGTGACCCTAGAAACTGGCAAGCCCATAGCAAAGATTTTTCTCTACAACTTTCCCTTTCAAAAAGATCTTTTACCTCTCTTCTCTTCTGAGCTTATTCAAAAAATTCCCTTTAGTGAGACTATACCCCTTTCCCCCTTTTGGCCACTCGAAGATTCGACTGATAAGACCACTCTAAGAAGTACATGATATCAGACCAGTAAGACCATTCGGAATGAAGAGGATTTTACCATACATTATGATAATGGAAACTACAGCTGTTGAAGACTCTGAAGACTAGGAGAATTGGAGGCTCTGAAGAATCCCCAGATTTGTATGACCTAGGAATGCTACCCTTATGGAACTTGGCAGACTATGGAAGTTGTCAATGCCCGAGATCAAGGTGTGTTGGAGAAAGACCGGAGCATGTAGAGTTAAGAACTCAAGGATTTGTCAAGGAAAACCCTAAGGCAGGAGATATCAACTATGGAGAGATAGCTCATGGAAATGACAAGAGCAGAAACACGGTTATCTGTGATGTCATCACCCGCTTATGCTATTTGTCACCGTACTGAGTTAAGGATGCTTTCTTCAGAATGGATTTGATGGAAGAAGGCTGATGGAGCACGTATTAGTAAGATGAAGTTTTAACCTTAGCCGGTGTATCACCAGGATCTGGAGTAGTACATCAAGAAGTTTAAGGTGGAGCTCCATGAAGCCGTATTAGACAAGGAAGCATTTCATGAAGAACTCAGGAACCAAAAGCTGAAAGTAGCCAAGCTGGAGGAGCTACAACCTTGAGATACCGGAGAATTGTCAGGAACTGAAGGACAGTATGACCATGGTTCATGTGAAGGATGTTGAAACCAGAAGTTTGAAATGCAACTCCGGAATATTAAAGGATGTCACGAGAGATTTCACGTCAACAGAGATTGATCTGGCGAAAGAACTTGAGAAAGACAAGCATGATCGGAAGAAGCCATTGAAGGCATGAACAAGGCTTGAAGAATTTGGAGACGTTGAAGATTTATTGACCTTTAGAAGACCAAACCCCTGTTATATACCTACGTTGGATGCGTTGATTGTGAGCTGTCATTTGTTTGATGTTTTTCGACATCCACAATAAAATCTGTCTTTTCAAAACTTTTGTTTGCATTGTGTGTATCCCTCTCCCTCTCTCCTATCTTACCCCAAACCCTTGGACCCTATAGAGGATGAATGAAGATGAGCTTGTATTTTCTGGACCGATGAGTCAGTTGGAGATGGACCGATGGATTCAGAACATGGAGGATCACATGGAGAATAACCCTATAGTTGGACATGATATGACCCACCATGCTCTTCTGTGCTTTGAAAGAGGTGCTGCTACTTGGTGGAGGATGTACCAAACCATCAATGGATGGCAAGGAGTAACCACTTCGAAAGAATTTAAGTTGACTTTGGCAAAGTCTCGGTTTGTGTCCCAGAAGTTGAAACCTTATGGAAAGGATATGAAGAAACCTTGTGCATGCAAGATTTGTGGAGAAATCGGACACACCCATAAAGAACACAAGGATGAATGCCCTAATTGTGAAGGAAGTCACCCAGTTGAAGAATGCCCAATTAGGTAGATTACTTGTTTCTTGTGTGAAGGGACTACCCACTATCCTGCTCAGTGTCACATTTACCCCATGGTACAACGAACCATCCAGCAAAAGAAAGAAGTAATGAAAGGAGCCCTCATGGAAATTTTAGAAGAAGTTGTGATGAAGGAAGAGATGGAGGACACGCCTAAAGAAGACCCGAGTAAACCCTGCACTAAGTCTTGTTATTCATATGGAGAAGAAGGACACATCTCCCAAAATTGTTTGAATGGGGATCTAGTAGAATTCCCGACAGAGGAAGTAGAATATGACCCACGGGAAATAGAAGCCCTGATTGGAATGGAAAAGTCCAGGAAGAGAAACCGATTGGATTCCAGGAAGGACCTGAGTCATATCACCTGTTACAGGTGCAAGGAGTCAGGACACTACCTCAACAGTTGCCCAAAAAGGAAACCTCGATACTTGTCAGAAGTAATATGTTTTAGTGGTAATGGAGCAGGGCACTTTGCCAGAGAATGCCCCAAGGAGAAGGAAACTTGTGCTAGATAGTTGAGTTTGCAACAAAAGTAATGGAGTAGTAGAAGTGAGAACATTTTCTTTTATATTGAGGTGTTGAGTTGAGACATGTAATGGAAAAGCGAGAGATGGTAATCACTTGAGAATGAATAAAGTTAGCATCGTTGGTATTGATATGGATCTTATGAGTTGTTACTCTATGAAGAAGAATTTTGGCCATTATGAGGATATGAGAATATGGTCTATGGAAGATTTGTGCATTTTAAGGGTGGTAGTACCCTGTAAGAACCCTTAACCCCTGGAAAAGATAAGGATACTCCACTGAGTAGATTTTGGACAAAAATGAATACGAGTTTTGTCTCGATATGTGTGATGCCCCAAGAGTATGTGGGATGAAGTTGGAGACCGTCAGTTGTTTGGACCAAATATGATCAAGGAGTCAGAAGAGAATGTTAAGTTGATTCGAGATAGACTGAAGGTAGCTCAGTCCAGGCAGAAGAGTTATGTAGACTCAAAAAGGTAGTCTATGAAATGGGAGACAGAGCATGTCTTCATGTGTTCCCTCTGCGAGGAGTTAAACGAATTGGAGTTAAGGTAAAGTTAGCCCCGAGATTTGTAGGACCATACCAAGTTTTGGAGCGTATGAGAGAAGTGGCCTACAAGTTGGAGTTACCCAAAGGACTGTCAGGAGTTCAGGATGTGTTTCACGGTTCCCAGTTGAAGAAGTGCCATGCAGAGATGGCCAATATTCCCGTGTAAGGATGCTTGACCGTGGAAAGGATAATGATGTTCCACGAAGTGGAATATGGACTTCATAAGTATAAGTTTTTATCTAGGTATGAGGGATATCCCACGAGGATGAAGAGATGAATTACTATTGGATATAAAGGAGGTGTGATGTCAGAAATATGGATCAATGGAAACTCCTTGATGAGTCTGAGTAATCAAGTCTTAGTTTGGTGCCAATAGAAGGAAGGAAGTCAATACGATTGGATGGAATTAAGAATACTTGGATGTTGGATGTTGGAATAATGATCAGTTGCCCAGATGATGAGTTCAAGGACTACAAGTGATGAGATGGGCCATAACCCACAGGCCCCAGGACCTGCCAAGAAGCAAGCACACTCTTGCTGAAGGAAAAACCCTGGAAGAGGATATGCCCTTATCGATAGGAGCAACGCAAAACATGAGAGTTGTGAAGGAAGGATAGATGGTTGTTTGGCTTGCAGAATCTATGGATTTATCCGAACTTGGTTCGTCGACAAGAGAAATTCTGCAATGCTTGTGAGGATGATCGAGTGTTACAATGCGAGATTCGCTAAACCGTATACAAGGTAATGATTTGGGTGCGGGATGGATTGATCACCATACCGACTTACTCTTATTATTCGCCTTGCTATATGGGATGGTAAATCTAAGTGACTTACCTATAGTGGAGAGACGACGATCAAAACCTTGTTTAAGCCTTAGAATGGTATATGTCGGTGTACTAGAGTAGGGGTACCCTAGTATCCCGAACTTGTGCACGGGCAGTCGCAGCATCCCGCGGCAAGGCTTGCCGGGTGACCGCCAAAGTCCTCCGTGGTTCCTTTGGAGCCATTCAAGGACAAAGTATCCAAGCCAAGGAGACAAGACCCGGCAAGAGGAGCTTGCCGGGAAGGCCAACCAAGGCATCTCAAGGAACTTGCCGCGATGCGCCACGCGTCCCGGCAAGGCAGTGAGCGACAAGCTCCCGGACGCGACAAGACAACGACCGCGGCAAGGCGCTTGCCGCGGCAAGCCACCACTCCGTGCCCGCGCTCCAGCACTTCCACCAACGTGTCGCTCTGGGACCCTTCCAGGCGTACGTGGCGGGAGGTTGTGCAGCCAACGGCGCGCGGTGGCAAGCGGCGCTGACAAGATTGCCACCGTGGCGAGCAGTGGCGTCCCTGACGGTCCCTTTTGCACTATTTAGGCGACGCAGACGGGCATTTAATGCCCTTGTCCCCTGCCATCAGGGTTAGGTATGATACACTGTAGCGGGTAGCTATACCAACCGCAACACCTTTCCATTTTTACCCTTGTCTACGTTGCCACCTGTCGGTGACCCCTTGAGCATATAAAAGGAGGCCCGTGCGCAACGTAGAAGAGAAAAAAGGAGAATACTCACGCTCGGTCTCGTTAGCTGCTGGGGTGTACTGTAGCACTCCGCGCTCCTGAGCAAGAACTCAATACAAACCACAAAGCAGGAGTAGGGTTTTACGCATCCGTGCAGCCCGAACCTGGGTAAACTGCTCGTGTGCTTCGCCTCGATCCGCTCTTCGTGCGACCCTCGCCCCCGCTGAACCGAAAGGGACTCGGTCCGCCGGTCCCATAGGTGCTCGTGGATTAGTCCCCCGGCATCTTTGGCGCGCCAGGTAGGGACGTCGAGGTTGTGTGAACCAGATCCGGCGTTCACACGAGCTAGATCTTCATCATCTTCATCGACATGCCGCCGAAGAAGAAGGCTTCGGAGGCAGCTGCTCCGTCCGTGCCGAACCCACCACCACCGGAGCAAACGGCTGATGGGGCAGATGCCGGCGGAAGAACGGGCGTCGACGAGGGAGCTCACGGTGCTGCCAGGTCTAAGGACAAGGCTGCGCTACCCATCGGCGGCGTAGCCGGCTCCCACAACGACCGGGCACACTCCAAGACCTCGGCGTCCGTACATGCACCGCGCCCATCTCAGGAGGCGCGGGACCGGCAGCGTCATGGTACTCACGGTACCATGCGTTTGCTGGACCAAGATCGAGCTGGTGGATCTCGGAGTGCTCAAGACCAGCATGCACGCCAACATGCTGGCACGAGTGAGGCACGGTTGCCTGGACGGGATACTGCTCCTTCTAACATAGTTAGAAGTCCGAGCATATCCCGCTCCTCGCACCGTTCGCCACCGCCACCCGCCACTCCAGCGGAAGCTTTGGCGCGAACTCAACTGCTCCTAGACTACCCTCCAACGGCAGACAAGATCGACGACTGGAGGGCCACCATTCAGAGTCTCATCGGCTTCGCCAACGGTGACACTCAACGGCAGCCGAGCACATCGCAGCCGCAGCAAGTCAGCCAGGCACGAGCCAGTGGCGACAAGACCGGTGGGGGTGCAACCACTATGCACTCTCCGCCCCGAAGGCCAAGATCGCCGACTCGCCGGATCCACCTCAACAGTGACTCCACCGCGTCATCAGATCCACAAGCTCGTCGCGATCAGCGCCAAGTTATTCACGAACGACAGCAAGAAGACGCTTGTACTCGCATCGAGCGCCGAAGAGAAGCGCGACGTCAATCGGACCAGCGCGCTAGGCCCTCTGTCGACATGCATGCGCCAGGGGAACCATTACTCGTGAGCTGCGACAAGTCAAGTGGCCCAGCATGAAGAATTTCAAGCCAGACGTACCAGAGAAATACGACGGCAAGTCGCATCCGTCAGAGTTCCTCAGCATCTACACCATCGCGGTGCAGGCTGCCGAGGGGCGGGACGACAAGATCCTTGCCAACTACTTCCCGCTGGTCCTCAAGCCAAACGTCAGGTCCTGGCTCATGCACTTGCCGGACGACTCCATATCCTCCTGGGCAGACCTATGCCATCAGTTTGTCGGCGCCTTTACAGGCGGCCACAAACCCCATGGCCAAGAGAGTGACCTTCATCTGCTCGCCCAGAAGGAAGGAGAGCCCCTGCGCAAGTACCTTCAGAGATTCAGCCGTGTACAGCACAACATCCCAGATGTCCACCCTGCTGCGGTCATCAGCGCGTTCCATCAGAACGTGTGTAACCGCAGGATGCGGGAGGAGATGGCGATGTGCAAGATCCGAGACGTCAGTGAGCTGTATGCCCTGGCCAACAAGTGTGCACGTGCTAAGGAAGGGAGGAAACTCCCCGGAGAGAATACAGGAGCAGGAGGATCTGACAGCGAGGATGCTGCCCCAGCAAAGAAAAACCGGCGGCGGAACAACAGAAAGAAGAAAGGCAAAGATGTGCTAGTCATTGAGCAGTCCGGCAACGAAGGTGGCGCCAAGAAAGCCAAGGCTGGTAGCTCCGGCAAGGAGATTGCCGCATGCACCAACTGCCAGACTGTAGTGGTCGCCGACAAGTAGGACGGCACCGACAAGCAGTACTGTAAGATCCACCGCACCAAGGGCCATGACCTCCAGAGCTGCAAGAAGGTCGAGCAGCTTGTCCAGCAGCAAAAGGCTGAATACGAGCGACGCGACAAGGAGAGGGTCCAAGGAGGCACTGGAGAATCCGGCAAGAAGCGCGCCAGCCGGGGAGGACGCCGCGGCAAGGCCAAGCAGCGGCAAGGAGACAGACCTCCCCGCGGCCGTGACAAGGATGAAGATGACGACGACGACGAAGACATGGATGATGTTGAGACCAGTGAGCAGGAGTTCCAGAAAGCCACAGAGGTCTTGTGCATTGACGGCGGTGCTTCTCTGCATACTTCGCACCGCCAACTCAAGCAGTGGGCGCGGGAAGTCAATGCGGCGGAACCACCTGTCGAGTCACGCAAGCCTCTGAAATGGTCCAGCACGCCTATCATCTTTGATATTGAGGACCACCCTGATCGCACAACTGCAGTCGGGTGCTTGCCGATGTTGGTTTCACCAACTATCCGCAACCTCAAGGTCACTAAGATGCTAGTTGATGGTGGGGCCGGCTTGAACCTGATCTCCTCCGCTGTACTCCAGAAACTCCAGATCCCTGACAGCGAGCTTGGAGAGACCGGTACATTCCAAGGAATCAACCCGGGAAGGAGCAAGCCGAAGGGGAAGGTCATGTTGCCAGTAACATTTGGCAGCGAGGTGAACTTCAGGACTGAGAGGGTCACTTTTGACGTTGCCGATTTTCCATTGCCTTACAATGGCATACTCGGTCGTCCAGCACTCGCCAAGTTCATGGCAGCCTCTCATTATGCATACAACATGCTGAAGATGCCAGGCCCGATAAGCGTCATCTCTGTCCCTGGCGACAAGAAGGATGCTCTTATCTGCGCTGACAAGATCTACCGGGAAGCGGCAGCCGCAACAGATCACAAGTCACCTGCCGTTGAAGCTCACGGGAGGAAGAAGAAGACCAAGTTCGGCAAGAGTTCTGATGCCCACTCCGGCAAGCGCACCTCTTCGGAGTGCTGCGCTGCCGTCGAGGACGCACCATCGAGCTCCACCGGCAAGTGTAAGAAGACAATGGCAGCTCTGCCAGGGACCAAGAAGGTGTCCGCCAAGAAGGACGGCACTGGTGGTACCTTCACCATCAGTGCCACTCTCGACCCTAAATAGGAAAGCGCGCTCATTGCTTTCCTGCGGGCGAACGTCGACGTGTTTGCGTGGCAACCGTCTGACATCCCCGCTGTTCCCAGGAAAGTAATTGAGCACCATCTTGCCGTTTGTCCTCATGCGCGGCCCATCAAGCAGAAGGTCAGGAAGCAAGCAGTGGAGCGCCAAGAATTCATCGCAGAAGAGATCAAGAAATTGGAAGCAGCAGGCCTTGTCAGAGGAGTGCTCCATCCTACGTGGTTGGCCAATCCTGTAGTCGTGTGCAAGGCGAACGGGAAATGGAGACTTTGTATCAACTTTACCGATGTTAACAAAGCTTGTCCCAAAGACCCATTTCCTTTGCCGCGCATTGACCAGATGGTTGACTCCACGGCCGGATGTGACTTGCTTTCATTTCTTGATGCATACTCAGGATACCATCAGATCTTCATGGCAGAAGAGTATGAGGAGAAGACCGCATTCATCACTCCATGTGGCACGTACTGTTTTATACGGATGCCTTTCGGTTTAAAAAATGTTGGTTCAACATTTGCAAGAGTAGTCCGTGTCGCTCTTGAGCCACAAATACACAGAAATGTGGAAGCCTACATGGATGACATAGTGGTCAAGAGCAAGGATAAGGCAACTCTAATTCAATATTTAGACAAGACCTTTGCAAATCTGCGCAAGATTAGCCTCAAGCTCAACCCCGAGAAGTGTGTGTTTGGAGTCCCCTCCGGCAAGCTTCTCGGGTTCTTCGTGCCGTTCGGGGAGGGCGCGGTGGATACGGAGAGAGATACGGCGTAACCCAGGCCGCGCGCGCCCGTGCCCTGTTTTGGGCCTGGCCCAACAGCGCTCGGCACCGTGTATGGCCCAGGCCCGGGGGCTCCTGTCGGTGTACTAGAGTAGGGGTACCCTAGTATCCCGAACTTGTGCACGGGCAGTCGCAGCATCCCGCGGCAAGGCTTGCCGGGTGACCGCCAAAGTCCTCAGTGGTTCCTTTGGAGCCATTCAAGGACAAAGTATCCAAGCCAAGGAGACAAGACCCCGGCAAGAGGAGCTTGCCGGGAAGGCCAACCAAGGCATCTCAAGGAACTTGCCGCGATGCGCCACGCGTCCCAGCAAGGCCCGGTAAGCGACAAGCTCCCGGACGCGACAAGACAACGACCGCGGCAAGGCGCTTGCCGCGGCAAGCCACCACTCCGTGCCCACGCTCCAGCACTTCCACCAACGTGTCGCTCTGGGACCCTTCCAGGCGCACGTGGCGGGAGGCTGTGCAGCCAGCAGCGCGCGGTGGCAAGCGGCGCTGACAAGATTGCCACTGTGGCGAGCAGTGGCGTCCCTGATGGTCCCTTTTGCACTATTTAGGCGACGCAGACGGGCATTTAATGCCCTTGTCCCCTGCCGTCAGGGTTAGGTAAGATACACTGTAGCGGGTAGCTATACCAACCGCAACACCTTTCCATTTTTACCCTTGTCTACGTTGCCACCTGTCGGTGACCCCTTGAGCATATAAAAGGAGGCCCATGCGCAACATAGAAGAGAAAAAAGGAGAATACTCACGCTCGGTCTCGTTAGCTGCTGGGGTGTACTGTAGCACTCCGCGCTCCTGAGCAAGAACTCAATACAAACCACAAAGCAGGAGTAGGGTTTTACGCATCCGTGCGGCCCGAACATGGGTAAACTGCTCGTGTGCTTCGCCTCGATCCGCTCTTCGTGCGACCCTCGCCCCCGCCGAACCGAAAGGGACTCGGTCCGCCGGTCCCATAGGTGCTCGTGGATTAGTCCCCCGACAGTATAGGTATTTTTCCCTTGTACAAGGCAGCTTTGCCAACCGTAGGTTATACAGTGAGGATCACCCAGACCCATTTCCTGCAGGAGAAACCATAAATGGTTGACCACCATGAGATATGGATAGTTGTTTAGTTTTGGCGCCAGACCCGTCAGCTAAGAAGACCCAATCTCAGAAGAACCTTACCAAGATGAAAGGATAAAAAAATTGTGGTAAGGTTATGCCACGACCGGAAGAGCCCGGATAAGGAATTATCCTGAAGATCTAAGAAGACCGACACTGTCAAGAATAAGGATGGAGTATATGAGTTTTGATAGAACCGTAACCATGCTTCTAAGGGTGGTAGCACCCCAGACCCCGGTGATGATTGATGGAATTTGAGGAGACCCCCAAACCCTAACCTTTTTCTTGCTAGCCTCTCCGAATCTCGAGGGCGAGATTCATTTAAGGGTGGTAGGTTTGTAACATCCCAAAATTCTAAATTTTGGAATGTTATAATAAATAGATAGATTTGACTGATTGTTTGATTGATTGTCTGAAAGTGAGTGAATTCGAAACTTTTTGAAAGTTAAATGAGAGGGAATAAAAGGACTTTCCCAAACTTTCATATTTGCTTTCTGATCTCCATGAATTCAAATACTTTTCATCACAAAACCCTGGAGAGAAGATGACATGACTTCTTCCATTTATATAAATGAAAAGGGTTTTTGAAAATATTTGAATTTCATTTGGAAATATTTCCAATTCTGAAACTTTATGCAACTCAATGATTTTCACGAGCGAAGATAAAATGACTTCTTCAAACTATATGAAATATGAGTTGGGAGTTTCAAAGAATTAAATTCAAAGTTCTTTCAAATTTATTTTCAATTTGGAGTTATTTGAGTTTTATTCAAATTATTTTTCTCCAAAAATAAAATATATGGAAAATAGGGTAAAATGATTCCCTGCAATAGAAAATTGGAGAAAAATTAATTTGAAATCATTTTGGTATTTTTTAAATGATTTTTGTTGGATTTTAATAGACCAGTAGCACTCTTTGAATTATCTAAATTTGTGTGAATTTTATTTAATGCTAGGAAAATGTTCATGTCGTAGAAAATAATTTTCTAAATTTTTTTGATATATTATATGCCTATCTAATATTTTAGTTATTTTTGTTTTTATTATTTTTGTTCTCTGAAAAAAATGTTTATTAAAAAAAACCCCTCCTCTCCGACTGGGCCGGCCCAGCTCCCAAGCCAGGCCACGGCCCAGCGCACTAGCGCGCCCCGCTCATCTCCGACATCCGCACGGGAGCGCCGCCGCCGTAGTCCGGCCGGACTCCGCGTCCTCCTCGCCTGACCCCTCCTCCACGCCAGCTACTTCCCCCCCCCTAAATAACGAGGCCCCGGGCCCCGTTCCTCTCCTCCCCGCTGCTCGCAGCCACGCCTCGCGTCGCATCTCTCGCTGCCGGCGAGATCCGCCGAGCACCGCCCGAGGCCGCCTCTGTCGCTGCCGACGACCACCGCCGTCGCCACCACCGCACCCGCCGCCCAGCGCCGCCCCTCCCCGTCCACTCCGCCCTCGCCGTAGGCTACCAGAGCCGCCGCTCCGGTCAAGCCCGAGCCGCCGCCGCCGTCTTCTCGGACGCTGACAAACGCCGCCGCCGCCGTCGGGTTTTCTTCCCCCGAACCGGTAATAACCGCCCTGGTTCGCCGGTTTTGTTTAGGGTTTTTTTTCTTTGGTTTTCCGTTTAAAAACCGGTTTTTCTTTTAAAACTAGTTACTTAGTAAACGTTCGCTGGTTAGGTATAGAAAACGAACGTTCGCCTTGTAGTCTTTTTCTTTTTTTTTCAGTTATTTTCGGCCAGGGACCTATATGTGAGGATTTTCTCTACAGTTTAGTCCCTGAACTTCAAACAATCATTAGTTTTCGCTCGTTTGTCCAAATTAAACGAAACCAACGCCCACTTCTTCGTTATGATCTCCTCTATCTAGTAATCCAACTCAAACATGTTTTTGAAAGTTTAAAATTTGAATTAGATCATATTTGAATTCAAACTTCGTTTGATCATAACTTGAGTTTCGTAGCTCCGTTTGAGTTGATTCTTTTTGCAAATCGAAGCTCTTGACCTAAACATTCTAATAAGGCCAAATTCACATAATTTTGGTACTGTTAGAAATTGTTTTATGTTGCAAGAGTTATTTGCTTGGTTTTGAAGTTTTCTCAATCGTCTTCTTTGTTCTTTCTGATCTTTTGAGTGATTGCTCATGTGTGGTTACTATTGCTTGCTTACGATAGATTGACCGGAGTGTGACGAGTAGAACTATCAAGAGTTTTGAGTGCGAATCATCTTCATCAACATTGCAGGCAAGTTCACACTTTGATCATATCCCCTTCCATACCCAGTTTTTTTGCATTAGACCAATCTTCACACATTGCATGATTAGGATCTAATTAAACTGTGGGATGGGAAGTAGATGAGGTAGTACCTATTACCTGTTTATTATCAAACCTTTGGGAGTTACTTCTACGTTTGCTTATTATGCCATGCTATGCTAGTAGGCGTGGATTGGGTTTTGAGAGTATCCATGACAGATGTGAGATTGTTAATTAATGGTTTACTTAAGGTGGCAACTTAAACACACATCTGGGTGGATTGAGGCACCTGGTTATTCTAGGATTGCCTGTCTAGGCACCTGGGTAATCCAGGACTTGCCTGTTTTCTTTTGGACCGCCACCCAGGCTCAAAGGGATCATGAGATTTTTCAAACTAGAAACTTCCGTGTGCAGCCACAAGCCATTATGGGCTCTAGCATAGTTGAGTAAGTCATGCGAACTCTTACAGGGTAGACTAGCAGATGTAGGGGAAAGTAGGTGTACCGGTCTATCCATCGTAAGGTGCTAGCGCTTCTGAAACACTGTGTCTCGGTCATCCGTTTCTCAAACACCATGTTGTGCGAGAAATCCAACAGAGGCGATCCAGTCTTGTGGGGAAAAGTGTGCAAACCTCTGCATAGTGTATAAACTAATCATGATTAGCCGTGTCCCTGGTTATGGACATCTTGAGTATCTAGTTCTTGGATTATCCTGTTGATCTCATCACGTTACTTTAAATGAATATTGTTGGGTTTAATGATGTTACTTAATTGGGATTGAGAATGCTGTCAACCATTCTCAATGTTCAACAACCACCATGATAGTTAAATAAAATTTATTCCTTTGCAGTAGGGAAAAATTGGCTTTACGCAAAAACCTTATAACCATAGAGCTTTCCCACCAGCCAAATATGCATGTAGTGATAGTCTTTATTCATCATTCTCTATGGTGTGAATTTGCCAGTACATTCAATGTACTGGCCCTCTGTGGCTGCAACGTCTCATGTTGCAGGATTATCTTACGATGAGTAAGTGATACGTTAGGGTTACGATTTCTACACTCAACTTTGCCGTTGGTGTTGATGGGAATCCACAACCTTGTTACTTCCGCTGTTTTGGATTTGAGGTAATAGTATTTACGTTATTTTTACATGTGATTTACCTCTGTTATAAATCCTCGAGTACTGTGTGTGTCAGCATACCGATCCAGGGATGACACTTAAGCACAGAGACTTGACCCATTCGGGTCGGGTCGCTACAAGAATGCAAAGGAAATTTGGGACACTTTGACTGATATGCACGAAGGTACCGACTCCGTGAAGGAATCAAAATTGGATGTGCTTCAAAGTCAACTTGACAAGTTCAAAATGAAGGATGGTGAAGGTGTCGCTGAAATGTACTCTAGGCTTGCTCTCATCACAAATGAGATTGTCGTCTTAGGAAGTGAAGAGATGACAGATAGATTCATCATCAAGAAGATCCTAAGAGCCATGGATGGAAAATATGTTACTGTGTGCACATTGACCAAATGATGCCCAATTACAAAGATCGCAAGCCAACGTAAGTCATTGGAAGAATTGTTGCTCATGAGATGTCACTCAAGGATAAGGAAGAGCTTCACAACAAGTCAAGTGGTGCTTACAAAGCCTCATGTGATGCTCCCACATCATCAAGTGAGAAAGAAACCTTCAATGAAGAATTGAGCCTAATGGTGAAGAACTTCAACAAGTTTTACAAGTGTAGAAGCAAGGAAAGAAGTTCCAAGTCAAGGTCCTACAATGACAAAAGATCTTCTAGTCGTGTAGAGACCTGACCCGAATGGACCAAGTCTCTGTGCTTAAGTGTCATCCCTGGATCGATATGCTGACACACAGTACTCGAGGATTTATAACAGAGGTAAATCACATGTATAAAATAACGTAAATACTATTACCTCAATCCAAAAATAGCGGAAGCAACAAGGTTGTGGATTCCCATCAACACCAACGGCAAAGTTGAGTGTAGAATCGTAACCCTAACATATCACTTACTCGTCGTAAGAAACCTGCAACATGAGACGTTGCAGCCCGAAACAGGTGAGTACATTGAATGTACCGGCAAATTCACACCATAGAGAAAAATGATGAACAATGGCTATCACTATATGCATATATGGCTGGTGGAAAAGCTCTATGGTTGTAATGTTTTTGCGAAAAGCCAATTTTTCCCTACTACAAAGGAATAAATTTTATTTAACTATCATGGTGGTTGTTAAACATTGAGAATGGTTGACAACATTCTCAATCCCAATTAAGCATCATCATTAAAACCCAACAATATTCATTTAAAGTAACATGATGAGATTCACATGATAATCCAGGTACTAGATACTCAAAACGTCCATAACCGGGGACACGGCTAATCATGATTAGTTTATACACTCTGTAGAGGTTTGCGCACTTTTCCCCACAAGACTCGATCGCCTCCGTTAGATTTCTCGCACTATATGGTGTTTGAGAAACGGATGACCGAGACATAGTCTTTCAGAAGCGCTAGCACCTTACGATGGATAGACCGGTACACCTACTTTCCCCTACATCTACTAGTCTACCCTGTAAGAGTTCGCACGACTTAATCAACTATGCCAGAGCCCATAATGGCTTGTGGCTGCACACGGAAGTTTCTAGTTTGAAAAATCTCATGATCCCTTTGAGCCTGGGTGGCGGTCCAAAAGAAAACAGGCAAGTCCTGGATTACCCAGGTGCCTAGACAGGCAATCCTAGAATAACCAGGTGCCTCAATCCACCCAGATGTGTGTTTAAGTTGCCACCTTAACTAAACCATTAATTAACAATCTCACATCTGTCATGGATACTCTCAAAACCCAATCCACGTCTACGAGCATAGCATGGCCATGTAAGCATAACGTAAAAGTAACTCCCAAGGTTTGAATGCAGGGCAATAGGTTCCTACCTCATCAACTACTTCCCAATACCCACATGTTATCAATCCTACTCATGCAATGTTTGAGGGTGAAGCTAATGCATAAAAACTGGGTATGGAAGGGGATATGATCAAAGTGTGAACTTGCCTGCAATGTTGATGAAGATGATTCGCACTCAAAACTCTTGATAGTTCTACTCGTCACACTCCGGTCAATCTATCGTAAGCAAGCAATAGTAACCACACATAAGCAATCACTAAAAAGATCAGAAAGAACGGAGAAGACGATTCGGAAACATCAAAACCAAGCAAATAACTCTTGCAACATAAAACAATTTCTAACAGTACCAAAATTATGTGAATTTGGCCTTATTAGAATGTTTAGGTCAAGAGCTTCGATTTGCAAAAAGAATCAACTCAAACGTAGCTACGAAACTCAAGTTATGATCAAACGAAGTTTGAATTCAAATCTGATCTAATTCAAATTTTAAACTTTTCAAAAACATGTTTGAGTTGGATTACTGGATAGAGGAGATCATAACGAAGACGTGGGCGTTGGTTTCGTTGGATTTGGACTAACGAGCAAAAAGTTACGGTGTTTTGAAGATCAGGGGCTATTCTGCAAAATATGTTATTCACAAACGGGTCCCTGGCCGAAATTACAGAAAAAGAAAAAAACTAAAAGGCGAACGCTCGCTTATAAGGTCTAAACAGTGGACGTTCGCTGTTTAATAAAACCTAAAAAAACAGATCTAGTCTAGGGTTTTTTTTAAAACCGAACTTAAAATAAAACCGGATCGGACCGGGCGGTTTTTTCTTACTGGTCCACGGGGGTCAACGACAACGGCGACGGCGGCGGTTTCCAGCGAGGCAAGGCGAGGCGACGGCGAGGCGAGCGGCGATGGGAGGCAGCGTGGGAAGCGCGGCGAGGCGACAAGGTCGCAGCGGCAGGCAACGGCGGCGCAGGCGGCGGATCCAGGCGCGGCAGAGGCGTGCAGTGCGGGCGACGGCGACGTGGCGCGGTAGGTGCGGGGAGAGACAGAGGGGGTCTGGCCTATTTATTGGAGGCGGAGCGCCTTGGGCAAGGGGCAGAGGTGCCCTGCCTCAGCACGGACGCCGAGGTCGGTGGCGGCAGTCATGGCGGCAGCGGTCTCCCGCTCGGGTGGAGGGAGGCGGCTCGGGAGCTGGGCTGGGCCGCGGCCTGGCAGGAGCTGGGCCGGCCCAGTCGGCGAGTGATTTTTTTATAAACATTTTTTTCGGAGAACTAAAATAATAAAAACAAAATAACTAAAAATATTATATAGGCATATAATATATCAAAATTTTCAGAAAAAGATTTTCTACACGGTGAACATTTTTCTAGCATTAAATAAAATACACACAAAATCAGATAATTCAAAGAGTGCTACTGTTCTAATAGAATCCAACAAAAAACATTTTAAAAATACCAAAATGATTTCAAATAAATTTTTCTCCGATTTTCTATTGTAGGAAATCATGTTACCCTAATTTCCATGTATTTTATTTTTGGAGAAAAATAATTTGAATAAAACTCAAATAACTCCAAATTGAAAATAAATTCAAAAGAACTTTGAATTTAATTCTTTGAAACTCCCAACTTATATTTCATATAATTTGAAGAAGTCATTTTATCTTCGCTCGTGAAAATCATTGAGTTGCATAAAGTTTCTAAATTGGGAAAAACATTTCCCAATGGAATTCAAATATTTTTCAAACACCCTTTTCATTTATTTAAATGGAAGAAGTCATGTCATCTTCTCTCTAGGGTTTTGTATTTGAAAAGAATTTGAATTCATGGAGATCAGAAAGCAAATATGAAAGTTTGGGAAAGTCCTTTTATTCCCTCTCATTTAACTTTCAAAAAGTTTCGAATTCACTCACTTTCAGACAATCAATCAAACAATCAGTCAAATCTATCTATTTATTATAACATTCCAAAATTTAGAATTTTGGGATGTTACAAACCTACCACCCTTAAATGAATCTCGTCCTCGAGATTCGGAGAGGCTAGCAAGAAAAAGGTTAGGGTTTGGGGGTCTCCTCAAATTCCATCAATCATCACCGGGGTCTGGGGTGCTACCACCCTTAGAAGCATGGTTACGGTTCTATCAAAACTCATATACTCCATCCTTATTCTTGACAGTGTCGGTCTTCTTAGATCTTCAGTATAATTCCTTATCCGGGCTCTTCCGGTAGTGGTATAACCTTACCACAATTTTTCTATCCTTTCATCTTGGTATGGTTCTTCCGAGATTGGGTCTTCTTAGCTGACGGGTCTGGCGCCAAAACTAAACAACTATCGATATCTCATGGTGGTCAACAATTTGTGGTTTCTCCTGCAGGAAATGGGTCTGGGTGATCCTCACCGTATAACCTATGGTTGGCAAAGCTGTCTTGTACAAGGGAAAAATACCTATACCATTCTAAGGCTTAAACAAGGTTTTGATCGTCGTCTCTCCACTATAGGTAAGTCACTCAGATTTACCATCCCATATAGCAAGGCGAATAACAAGAGTAAGTCGATATGGTGATCAATCCATCCCGCACCCAAATCATTACTTTGTATACGGTTTAGCGAATCTCGCATTCTAACACTCAGTCATCCTCAGAGGCATTGCAGAATTTCTCTTGTCCATGAACTGCATTCGGAATAATCCATTGTTTCTGCAAGCCAGACAAACATCTATCGTTCCTTCACAACTCTCAGGTTTTGCGTAAACTCCTATAAAATCGTCTGCCGATAAACGTCGTATCTTCCTCCAGGGTTTTTCCTTCAGCAAGAATGTGCTTGCTTTTGGGCAGGTCCTGGGGCCTGTGGGTTATTGGCCATCTCATCACTTGCAAACCTTTGAACTCATCATCGGGGCAACGGATCTCTAATCCAACATCCTAGTATTCTTAAATCCATCCAATTTGTATTGTCTTTCTTCCTTCTATTGGCACCAATCTAGGACATGATTACTCAGACTCATCATGGAGTTTCCATTGATCGATATTTCCGACATCATACCTCCTTTATATCCAATAGTAATTTATCTCTTCATCCTCGTGGGATATCCCTCATACCGAGATAAAAACTTATACTTATGAAGTCCATATTCCACTTCGTGGAACATCATTATCCTTTCCGCGGTCAAGCGTCCTTACACGGGAATATTGGCCATCTCTGCATGGCACTTCTTCAACTGGGAACCGTGAAACACATCCTGAACTCCTGACAGTCCTTCGGGTAACTCCAACTTGTAGGCCACTTCTCTCATACGCTCCAAAACTCGTATGGTCCTACAAATCTCGGGGCTAACTTTACCTTAACTCCAATTCGTTTAACTCCTCGCAGAGGGAACACATGAAGACATGCTATGTCTCCAATTTCATAGACTACCTCCTTGAGTTTTTGAGTCTACATAACTCTTCTGCCTGGACTGAGCTACCTTCAGTCTATCTCGAATCAACTTAACATTCTCTTATGACTCCTTGATCACTTTTGGTCCAAACAACTGACTGCCTCCAACTTCATCCCACATACTCTTGGGGCATCACACATATCGAGACAAAACTCGTATTCATTTTGTCCGAAATCCATTACAGGGTACTACCACCCTTAAAATGCACAAATCTTCCATAGACCATATTTCTCTTATCCTCAAAAATGGTCAAAATCCTTCTTCATAGAGTACAACTCATAAAATCCATATCAGTACCAATGATGCTACTTTATTCATTCTCAAATGATTACAATCTCTCGCTTCTCCATTACATGTCTCAACTCAACACCTCAATATAAAAGAAAAATGTTCTCACTTCTACTACTCCATTTCTTTTGTTGCAAACTCAACTATCTAGCACAAGTTTCCTTCTCCTTGGGGCATTCTCTAGCAAAGTGCCCTGCTCCTTTACAACTAAAACATATTACTTCTGACAAGTATTGAGGTTTCCTTTTTGGGAAATTGTTGAGGTAGTGTCCTGACTCCTTGCACCTGTAACAGGTGATATGACTCAGATTCTTCCTGGAATCCAACCTGCTTCTCTTCCTGGACCTTACCATACCAATCATGGCTTCTATTTCTCTGGGTCATATTCTACTTCCTCTGTTGGGAATTCTACTAGATCCCCATTCAAACAATTTTGGGAGATGTGTCCTTCTTCTCCACGTGAATAGCAAGACTTGGTGCAGGGTTTACTCGGGTCCTCTTTAGGTGTGTCCTCCACATCTTCCTTCATCACGGGTTCTTATAATATTTCCATAAGGGCTCCTTTCTTTACTTCTTTCTTCTGTTGTATGGTTCTTCGTACCATGGGGTAAACGTGACACCGAGAGGGATAGTGGGTAGTCCCTTCACACAAGAAACAAATAATCTGCCTAGTTGGGCATTCTTCAACTGGGTGACTTCCTTCACAATAGTGCATTCATCCTTGTGTTCTTTATGGGTATGTCCTATTTCTCCATAAATCTTGCATGCACAAGGTTTCTTCATATCCTTTCCATAAGGCTTCAACTTCTAGGACACAAGCCGAGACTTTGGCAAAGTCAACTTTAATTCTCTCCAAGTGGTTACTCCTTGCCATCCATTCATGGTTTGGTACATTCTCCACCAAGTAGCAGCACCTCTTTCAAAGCACTGAAGAGCATTCTGGGTCATATCATGTCCAACTATAGGGTTATTCTCCATGTGATCCTCCATGTTCTGAATCCATCGGTCCGTCTCCAACTGACTCATCGGTCCAGAAAATATAAGCTCATCTTCATTCGTCCTCTATTGGGTCCATGTGGGTTTGGGCTAAGATAAGAGAGATAGAGAGGGATGCACACAATACAAACAAAAGTTTTGAAAAGACAGATTTTTGTTGTGGCTGTCGAAAAACATCAAACAAATGACAGCTGACAAACGTCGCATCTAACGTAGGTATATAACAGGGGTTTGGTCTTCTAAGGTCAATAAATCTTCAACGTCTCCAAACTCTTCAAGCCTTGTTCATGCCTCCAATGGCTTCTTCCGATCATGCTTGTCTTCCTCAAGTTCTTTTGCCAGCTCATCTTTGCTGTAGCAAAGCCTCTGATGACATCCTGGAATATTCTGGAGTTGCATTCCAAACTTCTGGGTTTCAACATCCTTGGTATGAGCCATGGTCATACTGTCCTTCAGTTCCTAACAAATCTCCGGTATCTTGAGGTTGTAGCTCCTCCAGCTTGGCTACTTTCATCTTCAGGGTCCTGAGTTCCTCATGAAATACTTCCTTGTCTAATACGACTTCCTGCAGATCCATCTTAACTTCCTGATGTAAAACTCCAGATCCTGGTGATACACCGGCTAAGGTTAAAACTTCATCTTACTAATAGGTGCTCCATCAGCCTTGTTCCATCAAATCCATTCTGAAGAAATGCATCCTTAACTCAGCACGGTGACAATAGCATCAGCGGGCGATGACATCACGGATAACCGTGTTTCTGCTCTTGTCATTCCCATGAGCTATCATTCAATAGTTGATATCTCCTGCCTTAGGGTTTTCTTGACAAAACTTTGAGGTTTTTAACTCTCCATGCTTGGTCTTTCTCTGATACACCTTGATCTCTGGTATTGACAACTTCCATAGTCTGCCAAGTTCCATAAGGGTAGCCTTCCTAGGTCATACAAATCTGGGAATTCTTCAGAGCCTTCAAATTCTACTTGTCTTCGGTCTTCAACCGTTGTAGTTTCCATTATTCAGATGCACGGAAAATACTCTTCACTTCGAAGTGGTCTTAGTTGTCCGATATCTTGTACTTCTTGGAGTGGTCTCATCAGTCGAATCTTCGTGTGGTCAAAAGGGGAAAGGGGTATGGTCTCACTAAAGGGAATTTTGAATAAGCTCAGAGGAGAAGAGAGGTAAAAGATCCTTTTGAAGAGTAAAGTTTTAGAGAAAAATCTTTGCTATGGGCTTGCCAGTTTATAGGGTCACGTCCTACAGTCAACATGTGCTCTGATACCATCTTGTAGCGACCTGACCCGAATGGACCAAGTCTCTGTGCTTAAGTGTCATCCCTGGATCGGTATGCTGACACACACAGTACTCGAGGATTTATAATAGAGGTAAATCACATGTATAAAATAACGTAAATACTATTACCTCAATCCAAAAATAGCGGAAGCAACAAGGTTGTGGATTCCCATCAACACCAACGACAAAGTTGAGTGTAGAATCGTAACCCTAACGTATCACTTACCCGTCGTAAGAAACCTGCAACATGAGACGTTGCAGCCCGAAACAGGTCAGTACATTGAATGTACTGGCAAATTCACACCATAGAGAAAAATGATGAACAATGGCTATCACTATATGCATATATGGCTGGTGGAAAAGCTCTATGGTTGTAATGTTTTTGCGAAAAGCCAATTTTTCCCTACTACAAAGGAATAAATTTTATTTAACTATCATGGTGGTTGTTAAACACTGAGAATGGTTGACAGCATTCTCAATCCCAATTAAGCATCATCATTAAAACCCAACAATATTCATTTAAAGTAACATGATGAGATTCACATGATAATCCAGGTACTAGATACTCAAAACATCCATAACCGAGGACACGGCAAATCATGATTAGTTTATACACTCTGCAGAGGTTTGCGCACTTTTCCCCACAAGACTCGATCGCCTCCGTTGGATTTCTCGCACTACATGGTGTTTGAGAAACGGATGACCGAGACACAGTCTTTCAGAAGCGCTAGCACCTTACGATGGATAGACCGGTACACCTACTTTCCCCTACATCTGCTAGTCTACCATGTAAGAGTTCGCATGACTTAATCAACTATGCCAGAGCCCATAATGGCTTGTGGCTGCACACGGAAGTTTCTAGTTTGAAAAATCTCATGATCCCTTTGAGCCTGGGTGGTGGTCCAAAAGAAAACAGGCAAGTCCTGGATTACCCAGGTGCCTAGACAGGCAATCCTAGAATAACCAGGTGCCTCAATCCACCCAGATGTGTGTTTAAGTTGCCACCTTAAGTAAACCATTAATTAACAATCTCACATCTGTCATGGATACTCTCAAAACCCAATCCACGTCTACGAGCATAGCATGGCCATGTAAGCATAACGTAAAAGTAACTCCCAAGGTTTGAATGCAGGGCAATAGGTTCCTACCTCATCAACTACTTCCCAATACCCACAAGTTATCAATCCTACTCATGCAATGTTTGAGGGTGAAGCTAATGCATAAAAACTGGGTGTGGAAGGGGATATGATCAAAGTGTGAACTTGCCTGCAATGTTGATGAAGATGATTCACACTCAAAACTCTTGATAGTTCTACTCGTCACACTCCGGTCAATCTACCGTAAGCAAGCAATAGTAACCACACATAAGCAATCACTCAAAAGATCAGAAAGAACGGAGAAGACGATTCGGAAACATCAAAACCAAGCAAATAAATCTTGCAACATAAAACAATTTCTAACAGTACCAAAACTATGTGAATTTGGCGTTATTAGAATGTTTAGGTCAAGAGCTTCGATTTGCAAAAAGAATCAACTCAAACGGAGCTACGAAACTCAAGTTATGATCCAACGAAGTTTGAATTCAAATCTGATCTAATTCAAATTTTAAACTTTTCAAAAACATGTTTGAGTTGGATTACTGGATAGAGGAGATCATAACGAAGACGTGGGCGTTGGTTTCGTTGGATTTGGACTAACGAGCAAAAAGTTACGGTGTTTTGAAGATCAGGGGCTATTCTGCAAATGTGTTATTCACAAACGGGTCCCTGGCCGAAATTACAGAAAAAGAAAAAAAAACTAAAAGGCGAACGCTCACTTATAAGGTCTAAACAGTGGACGTTCGCTGTTTAATAAAACCTAAAAAAACAGATCTAGTCTAGGTTTTTTTTAAAATCGAACTTAAAATAAAACCGGATCGGACCGGGCGGTTTTTTTTACTGGTCCACGGGGATCAACGACAACGGCGACGGCGGCGGTTTCCGGCGAGGCGAGGCGAGGCGACGGCGAGGCGAGCAGCGACGGGAGGCGGCGTGGGAAGCGCGGCGAGGCGACG
>NC_041382.1:486074870-486090083 GCF_002162155.2 Triticum dicoccoides | reverse complement strand
CAGCGGCAGGAAACGGCGGCGCAGGCGGCGGATCCAGGCGCGGCGGAGGCGTGCAGTGCGGGCGACGGCGACGCGGCGCGACAGGTGCGGGGAGAGACAGAGGGGGTCCGGCCTATTTATTGGAGGCGGAGCGCCTTGGGCAAGGGGCAGAGGTGCCCTGCCTCGGCACGGACGCCGAGGTCGGTGGCGGCAGTCGTGGCGGCGGCGGTCTCCTGCTCGGGTGGAGGGAGGCGGCTGGGGAGCTGGGCTGGGCCGCGGCCTGGCAGGAGCTGGGCCGGCCCAGTCGGTGAGTGATTTTTTTTATAAACATTTTTTTTCAGAGAACTAAAATAATAAAAACAAAATAACTAAAAATATTATATAGGCATATAATATATCAAAATTTTTAGAAAAAGATTTTCTACACAGTGAACATTTTTCTAGCATTAAATAAAATACACACAAAATCAGATAATTCAAAGAGTGCTACTGTTCTAATAGAATCCAACAAAAAACATTTTAAAAATACCAAAATGATTTCAAATAAATTTTTCTCCAATTTTCTATTGTAGGGAATCATGTTACCCTAATTTCCATGTATTTTATTTTTGGAGAAAATAATTTGAATAAAACTCAAATAACTCCAAATTGAAAATAAATTCAATAGAACTTTGAATTTAATTCTTTGAAACTCCCAACTCATATTTCATATAATTTGAAGAAGTCATTTTATCTTCGCTCGTGAAAATCATTGAGTTGCATAAAGTTTCTAAATTAGGAAAAACATTTCCCAATGGAATTCAAATATTTTTCAAACACCCTTTTCATGTATTTAAATGGAAGAAGTCATGTCATCTTCTCTCTAGGGTTTTGTATTTGAAAAGAATTTGAATTCATGGAGATCAGAAAGAAAATATTTGGGAAAGTCCTTTTATTCCCTCTCATTTAACTTTCAAAAAGTTTCGAATTCACTCACTTTCAGACAATCAATCAAACAATCAGTCAAATCTATCTATTTATTATAACATTCCAAAATTTAGAATTTTGGGATGTTACAAGTCGTGAGCACAATTGCTACAACTGTGGAAGACCTGGACACTATTCCAATGAGTGTATGGCTCCCTACAAAAGAAGAGAAGATTCTCCCAAAAGAAGAAGTAGAAGAGAAGAATCACCACCAAGAGAGAGAAGGAGTAGAGATGATCGTTATGAATAAAGAACATCACGGAGAAGCAAAGATTTGGAAAGGAAGGACAAATCATCAAGGAGCTACACAAAACGAAGACATCAAGCTCATGTTGGTGAATGGGTATCCAGCTCCGACTCTGACAATCACTCCGAAAGAAGTTATCACTCCGACTCCGAATATACTCAAGATGAAGGTGTTGCCGGTCTAGCACTTGTGTCAACCAACTCCTACGACATATTTGACTCACCAAATGAAGGAATTGGAATATGCTTCATGGCTAAAGGTCCAAAGGTAACACACCGCGAGTACATTGATTTCAATAGTAATGAAGATGATTTGCTAGGTGATGATGATTTACTTGTTGACAACTCTATTTATGAAAACTATGACGAACTTTCCATTAATCATGTTAATCAAGATAAAACGAATGACAATGATAATAAGGAGATTGAGCGTTTAACTAAAGAACTAAAAACTCTTAATTTAGCTCACGAAACTACCTTGGAAGATCATCGAGAACTTTTAAAGACTCATGAGAAGCTATGCTTTGAAAAGCTCAACCTTGAGCAAGAGCATGAGTTCTTAAAGGCAATTAATGATGATCTTCGAAAGAAAAGTTCTTACATTGCCAATCTTTTACTCTTGTCTACTTACATGCCACAAGTTAAATCTAGCAACAAGAACAAGAAAGATTCTTCCTCTAGTAGTAACAACAATCATGCTAAATCCAATGTTATTGCTTCTAGTAGTTCTCTTGATTCCACTAATGATTCTCTTAGCCAAGTTACACTTGAGCAAGAAAATAGCTTATTGAAGGGAATTATAAAGAAAGGTGTTTACAAGAGTCTTGCCGGAAGTAAGCGATTTTAGGAAATTTTATGCAAGCAAGGAAGACACCGGAAGAGTCAAGGTGTTGGTTTTGAACGAAAGTTCAAAGCCAATGGAGTTGAGTGGGAAGAAGATCAATACCCAAGACAAAGTTTGTTCCTCAACAAGAGAAGTATGATCCTACTTCTTTCCAAGGAACACAAGCTCAAGATGATCTTCCACCACAAGACCACAAGCTAAAAGGCAAGGACAAGCTTCAAGAGGAGATCGATGCATTTGAAGAAGCACCTGAGGCCTTGGTCAAGTGGGTTCCCAAGACTAAATCAAGTTCCACTTCATCAAGTACGACTACAACTCCAAGGATTCCCATCAACATGGTGTGGATCCTTAAGAAGAAGAACTAGAGAGTTCTTGAGGGTGACTCCGCCAACATACTTCACTCTTATCATCTTGGCAAGGACAAGTGCAAACAACTTCCATATCTTGCACTAGTTCTAGGAGTCACAAACCCTCTTGTTGGTAAGACAAGGGACAAGGTAACCTAATGCATTCATGGACATCATCTCATGTCAATATCACTCTATGTCTATGGATATCCTTGTTTGTTCCTTGTGGGACTAACCCGTGTAGGTAATGGAAGTGCAACTCACTCCAAAGGATTGCTCCGAATGATCTACATCAACATTGAGCATCGACATCTTCAACGCCTACATGAAGTCATCATCGACAAAACCCAAGGTTAGTTCATCCCTCTTAGGGGGGATATCACATCTAGGGGGAGCTTTACTCTAATCAATTGAGCTAAAGCAACTCTAATGATGTGAGCACAACAATGCTTTATGTAAAAGTGGTAACCCCACTCGTGCTTAAACGATGAGTATGACCCACGATCAAATGTTCTCATTTGACTCCTAAGTCAATATGCTCATATTTAGATGACATAGTCATCGCCAAATTGCTTGATAGATGCTAGAGTGATTGTGCATGCTTTGTCACATATTTCATTTGCCATTTTATTGTGTGGGCATGTTGGATTCATATTTTACTCATTAGAGGACATCCATTTGTTGCTTTGATTGTTTGGCTTTTTCTCTTTTGCCAAATGGATGGACAAGAATGCCTAAGAACTCCCTCTAGCTATCTATTCTTTTCTCGTCTCAAACTCTATTCATGCTACATCACAAAGTTTGATCAAGTCAGATTCGAACCACTCTGTGTGAGGAGCAATTGGAGTCCCCGATTCGTCATAGACTTAAACTTCCTAAACCTCTTTGTGTATTTCGGTATGACCGAGTCATCCATTTCGGTCACACCGAGATCACTAAGTTGATCTATGTTTTCAATCTCGGTGCAACTGATTTGAACTTTTAGGTCACACTGAGTTGTAGTAACCACTTGCAATGCTGCATCTCGGTGCCACCGAGTTGTTCCACTCGGTCACACCGACAAGGTCGGGATATATAAACCCACGGGTGAGATTTTGGAAACTTCTTTGAAACCTCTTAGCCCGTGCGTATCCTGCTCTGCCGCCTCCGGCCTCCAGATCGTCTTCTCGCCGCCAGTGACCTCCCGCCGTTGGTTTCCATCGCCGTCAGCAGAATTCTGCCCCTCTGTTGCTGCCGTAGAGAACTCCGTCGAACTAGGGTACAAGTTTGGTCCTTTGTGCTATTCTTTTAACTCTGATTCATAGCACATTGCTCTGCCATGATCATGACCACGTATGCAAAAAATCCATCCATTAAAAACTTCCTTTAGATTAGATTTGTTTTGAAAATTTAGGGTTAGGTCTCCGCCGGACTCATCTTGGACCGACCGAATTGTAGAAGTCGGTCTCACCGATTCGGCTTAGGCCATAGCACATGCATTTTCGGTCTGACCGAAAATTGCAAATCGGTGTGACCGAGTTCGATTCTTTGTGAAACCCTAGCAGTCTCGATGCTACCGAATTGTGACTCAGTCTGACCGAGTTCACTAGTTTAGGTTCCAAAAGCTGCTTCGGTATCATCGAGTTTACAAATCGGTAGCTCCGAAATGCTTTCTGTGAAGAACTAAAACTAAGTTTTTAAGTCATCTGTTTTGCAAAAACTCTGCACTTTGTGATGCTCATCCACTCTACCTCATCAATATCTATTCACAGGGTCTGCTGTCAGTAAGTTTGCAGAGATGTCTGATCAAAGTGACAGCTAGAACAGGTCTGAAGAACAAGTGCAATTGAGTGAGGGCACTAGTCCCTCTAGCACTTCTGATGAGGGCAGCAGGAGCACACCAAGCAACTTTCCCAAAGCAGCCACCGGATTAAGGAAGAAGAAAACCTCAGATTCTGAAGATGGGGACTATGTGGCTGTTGAGGAGGAAGTCAACTCCAAGAAGAAGGTGCTGAAGAAAGAATATGGGAAAGCTGCCACAACTAAGCCTGGCTTGCATAAGAAGGCCCCTGCCAAGAGGGTGCCAACCTTAAAGGTTAGAGCCTCAACTGCTGAAACCTCCAAGCCAACTGGAGAGACTGTTGGAGAAGGAAAGAAGAGAAAGGAAATGGTCAAGAAGACCACTGCCAGAGTGCTTGGTAGATCCTCCATCGTGAGAGATCCAGAAGAAGAGGAAGAGGAAGAGGATGCTGCTCCAGCTCCCAAGTCTCAGAAGCCCATGGGAGATGCTATCAAATCAGAGGAAACTCCATCTAAGCCCAAGTCTGCTCACAAAGCTGCTGCTCAGAAGCCTTCTAAACCCAAGAGAAACACCAGGAGTATACCTATTGAGGAAAAGAACAAGGCCCTAGTGCCTAAAGCTGAAGAAGAGGATGATGAATCCCATGTTTTGAGGAAGTTGAAACCCAAAATTCCTGACCATAATGATGCTCATCTAGTAGCTGAAGACATGCGTATCAGAAAGGATGCTGGACTGAGATTGTGGAGAGAGTCCGATCCCTATGCTGTTAGGAGGAGGACTGCAGTTAACTACAGGTTCCACACAAAGGAACAACAAGATTCCATGAGACTATTTTGCTTGACAAGAAGCCCATTGTTTGTGACATGAAATGGGTTGATTGGGAATACATCTAGGAGAATGAAGATCACTTCCCAGGAGTATATGATAGCTTCAAGGCATGTGGAGTAGATGAATTTGTTGGACAGAAGCTCACCAAATGGAATGATGAGTTGATCATGCAGTTTTACTCCACTGCCCACTTCTATCCAGATGGAAGGATAGTATGGATGTCTGAGGGTACAAGGTACCAATCCACAGTTGAGGAGTGGGCTAAGCTAATCGATGCCACTAAAGAACATGAACATGACTTGGATGTGTATGCCACCAAGAAGAAAGACCACAACTCCATGGCTAACATGTACAAGGAGATCCCAGATAAAGCTTTGGAGATTCACAAGCTTAGATCTGTACATTTCCTATTGTCTGGTCTTCCTACCATCAACTAGATCTTAAGGCACACATTGCTACCCAAGTCAGGAGATCACAAGATGGTCAGAGGACACTCCATGAACATGCTACAAATCTTTGATGTCCCTTAGAAGTTCAAGGTTATGAGTTTGATTGTAGAGACAATCAAGAGGACATTTGCTGATCAAAAGAGAAGTTGTGGGTATGATCCACATATTCAGGAGCTCATCAATTCTAAGATGGGCACAAGAATTTATTTGCTGGACAAGGAGCATCTACCCTTACATCATGATTTTTGAGACAACATTGTTGTGATGAATGAGGAGTAACCATCATCAGCTCAAGCACAAGAGAAGAGAGCCAAAGCTAAGGCAGAGAAAGCTGCAAGGATGCTAAGTGCAGAAGAAGCATCTCAGGTGTTCCTTAAGTCAAAGAAAGATCAATTAGGCTATCTGATTCAAGCTACACTGAGGATTGAGAAGGGCTTGGCCACCCTGACTCAGAATCAGGAGAGCCTAGAGAGGATTGTTGAGACAAAATTCTATGATCTTGACCTCAAGGTAACTGAGATACAGATTGCAGTTGAGTAGCTTTAGGAGGAAGCAAAAGAGAGGAGATGGAAGGCAACTACTAGTCCTTTTCAGCGTGTGCCATGAGGTCCGAGGTCTGCTGTAGTGCCAGTTTCAGATGCTAGAGCTACATTGTCAGCACCAGCAGCTACAGCTCCAGTGCCACCTCCAGCACCTACTCCACCAGCTCCAACTACATCGACAGATGCCTTCATCCTTGGAGTTCTCTCTACACCACCTCCCGAAGACCAAGCCTGAGAGACGCATAGCACTATGCATATTTGAACTTTTTGGTAACTTGTTGCCAAAGGGGGAGAAATATGTATAGATCATAGGCTTCGAGAGAGAGTGTCTTGCCTTTTATCTCTCTTGCTTTTGGTTGAACTTTTATTGTATGCTTGTGTGAGATACTTTATGTTCTTGTGAGATACCTATTTGATCATGTGGTTGATCATTTGCTACCTTAATGCTTGTTGTATGATACTATCTTCTATATCTCATATATGATCATTCACTTGCTTGGTGATGAGTGCATGCTTTTAATTTCTATCATTTTGAGCGCTCCACCAAGATGTATGTGACATGGAAGAGTAATCCATGATCCTAATCGATTGTGCATTTGCATTCAAAAGCAAATCTTAAATAATGCACAAATTTAGGGGGAGATCTTGCTTATCACATACTTCTCAAAGCGACGATGTTTTTCAATCTTATGATCATTTGTCGAAGCTTTGATCTATATGTTATCATCAATTACCAAAAAGGGGGAGATTGAAAGTGCAACTATCCTTGGGTGGTTTTGGTAATTCCTAACAAAATATAGCTCATTGAGCTAATGCTATTTTAAGATAAATATTTCAGGAAAGCTCAATGATTGGCATGTCATGGACTAGAAAGTGGACCCCTCAAAATTCTAAGGACAAAAGATTGGCTCAAGCTCAAAGCACAAGACTCTACATTTTACTTTTAGTGATCCAAGATCACATTGAGTCCATAGGAAAAGCCAATACTATTAAAAGGGGGTGAGGTGTTGCTTAATGAGTTACTTGCTCAAAATGCTTAGTGATATGCTCCAAAAACCCTCAACTACTTTCTCATATCCACATATGTCCCAAACCAAAAGTCAAACACGGCCCCACTGAAATCTTCTATCCGGCGCCACCGAGTTCACTTGACATAGCCACTACCACAAACCCTAGTCACTTCGGTCACACCAATAGGGATCTCGGTCTCATCGAGATGGGATTGCAACCTCTCTGTTTCCCTTCATAACGTTTCGGTCCAACCGAGATGAGCGATCGGTCCCACCGAGATTGCAATGCAAACTCTCTGTTTCCCCTTCGTAACGTTTCGGTCTAACCGAGATGAGCAAATCGGTCCCACCGAGTTTGCCTGAACAACTCTCTGTTTGTCTATTACCAGAATCAGTCCCACCGAGTTTGTATAATCAGTCTCACCGAGATTATGTTATGCCCAAACCCTAATGGAATCGGTCCCACCGAAAATCCTAATGTTCACATTTTAAACTAAACCTGTGGGTTAGGGCCCGCTCAAAAGAAACACAGTTGAACGATTACTTGGAAGAGAGATTGCACCGATTGAAATAAATGGCTTGAATGAGATAACAACCTCGAAATAGGTTGAACCAATCTTGACTGAAAAGACGAGCCTTTTGAGATATCTTCAGCACTCCGAAACAATTGAATAGCGAGAAGTGGAATCATAATGAGGTGCACCGGCATGGAAAAGCACTTGACACGAGGAAAAGGAATATAATCAACAACGAAATCTTGAATTGAATCCACCAAAGAAGATAAAGGAAACGAAGAATGATGAACTTGTAGAGCATCTTCACGAGAACCACTGGGTAAGAACATTGACGGAAAATAATGGAGAGACTTCTCACAAATAAAAGGATACATGATTAAGAGATCTGAATCCTTGAAGAAAAAGGGTGGGAGGGCGGGAAAACAAAGGCAACTTGGAGACGGATGAAAAAAACACCGTTGAGAAACTTAGAGTTGATCTTGCGGATGGGAAAATGATAGGATCATCTTGAAGAGAATCACACCGGTTGAAAAGGATTGACATGACAATCTCAATTATCATGAAGGATTGGTATTCACATAGGAGTATGAGAGCACCGCTTAGGAAAGGTATGGAATCAACATTTGACTTCGAAGCAACTCGAATACCACAACTCAACACAAAACAAAGGATTGGCTTGTGGAATAAGCCGGAAACAAACATATGATAGATCCCATATCGTATCATGTGTCTGTTGGAAAGATATTCTAGGAGCTACTTGAATTCCCACTTATAAACTCCTGAAACTTTCTAGTTATGCAATCAGGTGTTGGGGATACACGGGAAGCATAATATCTCACCCAAAACTAGCAAATCCACATCCAGCTGTATCCATCCTTCAACACATAACCAAGAAACCTTCGAAAATCATTTACCTCAACCTTGGAAAAGCATCCGTTATACGAGTTATGGCAATACTCCCGAACTCCCGCCCTAGTACTGGGTGGCGTCGAGGTTATCTCACCAACAATGGCATAAAAGAAATTTTTGATGTCGACGAAACTCAGGTATTCCAGAACTGCAACGTTAAAATTGTGACGACAACACCTTAGAGCTCAACTCCCCGGGACACTGCCACAACCCCTAAATGTCAGGAGGCACCAAGAACAATGTTCTCGTCACAAAACCATCGCAACGATTCCAAGATACCCGCGTGATCCTAATTTTTTTTTTGTGAAATTTGAGGAGAGAAGAGTCAAAACTCTACGTCATGAGGCCTCACCAGAGCGACGAAGGGACCGGGGAGTAAAAAGAATCCTACTCTCCGATATATATATAATCCTATAAGACTCAAAACATTTTCTTCTAGACTCGACAACATCAGCGATTCGATCAAGCAGGGGGCTCCTAAGTCGGGGAAGGCTCTGATTACCAACTTGTAACGCCCCGGACACACCCGTCGGTGGTCGTTACTCCTGGCGGGATCCAGACTGGCCCCACAGATCAATACTAGTATTTTCTGCGCACTTTGTCCTCACTGGTGCACACTCGGGAGCAGCTTCCAGGTCAGTCACCCATCCTAACACTACTCCAAGCTAAGCACGCTTAACTTTGGAGTTCTGTCCGAATGGGCTCCCTGAAAAGACGGAATTCCTTATTGATATGAGTAGTCTATCATCCCTAATAAGCGAGGCCATCAAATACACCCCCACTCAGAGGAACCGATGTCCTCGTCGGGCCATAGGAACGTTCCCTCTTGGCACATACGTCTGTGCATCAAGTCCGGTACATGTACCATGTCGTGTGCCACGACGGGTCACAAACGTCATGAACAACATGACCATGCACCTGTCCGCAAACATCCGTGTAACCACGAGGGTGGGCTCTGATACCAACTTGTAACACCGACGATGCAGCTATATCTCCCACGTGTCGGAGCACGACTTAGAGGCATAACCGCATAGTAGGTATGTCGCAAGAGGGGTAATCTTTACACATCTGATGTACTGAATAAGAAAGGGATAAAGAGTTGGCTTACAAACGCCACTTCACACAATACATGAATATAGCATTACATCATCCTGATACAATCAAGGTCCGACTACGGAACCAAATAAAGAAAGACAACCCCTAATGCTAGATCCCCGATCGCCCCGATTGGGCTCCACTACTGATCAACCGGAAACGAAACAAGACTACGATCAAGATCTTCATCGAGCTCCTCCTTGAGCTCGGTCGTGTCACTTGCACAGTTATCACCGGCACCTGCAACTGTTTGAAGTAATCCGTGAGTCACGAGGACTCAGCGATCTCACACCCTCGCGATCAAGACTATTTAAGCTTATGGGTAGGAAAAGGTAGTGAGGTGGAGCTACATCAAGCACTAGCATATATGGTGGCTAACTTACGCAAATGAGAGCGAGAAGAGAAGCAAAGCATGGTCGTGAACTGGAAGTGATCCTGAAACTACTTACATCCAAGCATAACACAAGAACCTTGTTCACTTCCCGGACTCCGCCGAGAAGAGACCATCATGGCTACACACGCGGTTGATGCATTTTAATTAAGTTAAGTGTCAAGTTCTCTACAACCGAATATTAACAAATTCCCATCTGCCCATAACCGCGGGCACGACTTTCGAAAGTTCAAAACCCTGCAGGGATGTCCCAACTTAGCCCATCACAAGCTCTCACGATCTACGAAGGATATTCCTTCTCCCAGGACGACCCGATCAGACTCAGAATCCCGGCTACAAGACATTTCGACAATGGTAAAACAAGACCAGCAAGATAAGCTAAGCGTACAGGAGCCAACGTAACCCAAGTTGCCAAGGGACGGCCCTGCACGGTGCTCTAGTTTGGACCAACACTCAGAGGAGCACTGGCCCGGGGGTTTAAAATAAAGATGACCCTTGAGTCTGCAGAACCCAAGGGAAAAAGGCTTAGGTGGCAAATGGTAAAACCAAGGTTGGGCCTTGCTGCAGGAGTTTTATTCAAGGCGAACTGTCAAGGGGTTCCCATTATAACCCAACCAAGTAAGGAACGCAAAATCAAGGAACATAACACCGGTATGATGGAAACTAGGGCGGCAAGAGTGGAACAAAACACCAGGCATAAGGCCGAGTGAGGGAGTCCTCGATTAGGGGGTGTTCGGGTAGCCGGACTATACCTTCAGCTGGACTCCAGGACTATGAAGATACAAGATTGAAGACTTCGTCCCGTGTCCGGATGGGACTTTCCTTGGCGTGGAAGGCAAGCTTGGCGATGCGGATATTCAAGATCTCCTACCATTGTAACCGACTCTGTGTAACCCTAACCCTATCCGGTGTCTATATAAACCGGAGGGTTGTAGTCTGTAGGACATCAACTCCATATACAACAATCATACCATAGGCTAGCGTCTAGGGTTTAGCCTCCTTGATCTCGTGGTAGATCTACTCTTGTACTACCCATATCATCAATATTAATCAAGCAGGAGTAGGGTATTACCTCCATTGAGAGGGCCCGAACCTGGGTAAAAACATCATGTCCCTTGTCTCCTGTTACCATCCGGCCTTGACGCAGAGTTCGGGACCCCCTACCCGAGATCCGCCGGTTTTGACACCGACATTGGTGCTTTCATTGAGAGTTCCTCTGTTCGTCGCCTTTAGGCCCGATGGCTCCTTTGATCATCAACAACGATGCGGTTCAGGGTGAGACTTTTCTCCCCAGACAGATCTTCGTCTTTGGCGGCTTCGCACTGCGGGCCAATTCGCTTGGCCACCTGGAGCAGATCGAAAGCTACGCTCCTGGCCATCAAGTCAGGTTTGGAAGCCTAAACTACATGGCAGACATCCGCGGAGATTTGATCTTCGACGAATTCGAGCCACAACCAAGCGCGCCGCACTGTCTCGCGCGGCATGATCTAGCTCTGTCACCGAACAGTATCCCGGAGGCCGCAAATGCACCAGCTCCGACCCTTAATTCGGAGCCAGTTGTGTCAATCGAGGATGAGCGGTTGCACGTCACCTCGGGGGCTGCAATCTCAAAGGCGATCGAGCCGAACGCCGGCCCCACACTCCGCGTGACTCAAGACTCTGAGGATCCGGACTCCTCTCCGGACTCCGAACCCCCCGCGCCCCTGCCGATCGAATCCGATCGGGCGCCAATAATGGAGTTCGCCGCCGCGTACATCTTTCAGCACTCGCCTTTTTGTGATATCCTGAATTCTCTCAAGTCTCTCTCTTTATCAGGAGAGCCCTGGCCGAAGTGCGGTCAGCGAGGATGGGATATGGACAATGAAGAAATTCAAAGCCCACCCACCACCCACTTGGTAGCCACTGTCGACAATTTAAACGACGTGCTCAACTTCGACTCCGGAGACATCGACAGCATGGGTGACGATGCAGGAGATACCGATGAACCAACGCCCATAGGGCATTGGACAGCCACCTCATCTCACGACGTATACATGGTGGATACCCCTAAAGGAAGCGACAACAAGGAAAAAGGGGATGGAACGGGAGATCGACCCCCCGAAAAGCAATCAAAGCATCAGCGTAAACACCGACCCAAGCCCCGCCTCGATAAAAACCCAGCCATAGAGTAGGACCAGTCGGTAGACGACGAGCAGGCCTTAGAGCAACCGTCCGAATAGGGCAACACGGATAGAGAAACCGAACATCCCTCCTCCGACAAAAATGGCATTCCAGACGACCTCACGCCGGATAAACCCATGGAGCAGAAGAATCTCCACGAGAGGCTCGTTGCAACTGCACGCAGCCTGAAAAAGTAGAAGCGGAAGCTAAAAACAGCGGAAGATGCACTCCGGATTAGATGGAGCAAAGTAATCAATACCGCAGATAAATACGGCGACGGTCGCCGCACTAAAAGCTATCCGAAAAGAAAGCTACTGCCTGAATTCGACGAAGAGGCCCTAGAGCCCTCGCATTCAAAAAATAAGAAAGCCACACGGTCGGATAGACGACCCCATAAAGCAGCAAGCGGCGCCACACTTAAATCGGCATGCGACCCACCTAAGGATTCGCATCATGGCCCAGTTAGGTCCATTTACGGGCCAAGAAAGCAAGCTCTCGTAAGCAATGCAATAAAGCCATCATCAGAATCCGGCACACCCAAATACAGGGGCGCTGCACACCCCCTATGTTTCACCAATGAGGTCCTGGACTATGAA
This sequence comes from Triticum dicoccoides, assembly GCF_002162155.2. Taxonomy (NCBI): domain Eukaryota; kingdom Viridiplantae; phylum Streptophyta; class Magnoliopsida; order Poales; family Poaceae; genus Triticum; species Triticum dicoccoides. Next base: position 486,077,426 of record NC_041382.1, on the reverse strand, counting down.
TTTCCAGAGGGATTCAAACCCGTAAACATAGAGGCATATGATGGAACAACAGACCCTGGAGTCTGGATCGAGGATTATATCCTCCACATACACATGGCTAGAGGAGATGATCTCCACGCCATAAAATATTTACCCCTTAAGCTTAAAGGGCCAGCCCGGCATTGGCTTAAAAGCCTTCCTGAAAACACAATTGGAAGTTGGGAAGAGCTCGAGGATGCTTTCCGAGCAAATTTTCAAGGGACCTATGTCCGCCCTCCGGATGCAGACGATCTTAGTCACATAACTTAACAGCCCGGAGAATCAGCTCGACAGTTCTGGAATAGATTCCTCACTAAAAAGAATCAGATAGTCGACTGTCCGGACGCCGAAGCCTTAGCAGCTTTCAGGCATAACGTCCGAGACGAATGGCTCGCGAGACACCTCGGCCAAGAAAAGCCAAGAACAATGGCCGCACTAACAAGCCTCATGACCCACTTTTGTGCAGGAGAGGACAACTGGTTGGCAAGGTGCAGCCCTAGCGACCCAAGTACATCCGAAACTAGGGATGGAAACGGAAAACCGCGACGCAACAAGGACCGTCGCTGGACTAAGGAAAAAAGTCCGAAGAGCACGGTTCAAAGGCTCACGACAAAATCAGACAAAACCGCCCCTCCAGGATAACAGGGACGATCCATCCAACTTAAATAAAATCCTGGACAGGATATGTCAAATACACAGTACTCCCGGGAAGCCTGCTAACCATACCCACAGAGATTGTTGGGTTTTCAAACAATCCGGCAGACTCAATGCCGAACACAAGGGGCTCGACACACCAAGCGAAGACGAGGACGAACCCCAAAAGCAGAGCACCAGGAAACAAAAGAACTTCCCACAAGAAGTAAAAATAGTGAACTTAATTCACATAACAAAACGTGCGGCGCCCATAAAGGTACGCACCACACGACCTACCCCCAAAGGGTCCCGTCACTGGTTGTCAAAACCAATCATCTTCGATCAGCTAGATTATTCTAGAAATATCAAGAACGCAGGCTGGATTGCCTTGATACTCGATCCAATAATTGGCGGACTCCAGTTTTCAAATGTCCTTATGGACGGCGGCAGTGGACTAAACCTGATATATCAGGATACAATCCATCACATGGGGATAAACCCAGCAAGAATCCGCCGTAGCAAAACCTCCTTTCAAGGGGTAACACCTGGTCCGGACACCCATTGTATGGGTTTTCTCCGGCTCGAAGTTATATTCGGCTCTACCGATAACTTCCGCCGCGAAAAGCTGACCTTCCATATCGTCCCGTTCTCAAGTCGCTATCAAGCACTACTGGGACGCGAAGCTTTTGCTCGCTTTAACGCAATACCGCATTATGCATCTCTCACGCTTAAGATGCCCGGTCCACGAGGCATCATCTCTTTGAAGGGGAAGCACTAAAGTGCGCCTCCCCAAGCGGAGGACTGTGCGGCCGCTTTGACAGCCCCACAGTAAAATGGCCTCACCGGCCAAAAAAACTTTGAAATAGGTCATTAAAGACCACGAACGCGGATAGACGAGTTCGGTACAAAATCATCATTGATGCAGGCTTAGTGGCCATATACCCCCGCACTAGGGGCTCCATGCATATACAATAAGAGACAATAAAGCTCAATTTTATATATTTTACTTTACACTTTGTTTATTTTAAACTTTTGTTCGGCACGACCCGTTTTCAACTCAGTTCCTCTCTTTTACAGATGAACGTCGTGCGGCGCCCATCCAGGATACGGCACAACAGAGACACAGGCGCAGACGTGCAGTAGGGACCCGTCCTAAAGGATTCTTTTTAGATTAAGACCCTGCGTAAACCTTTTTTACTGTCTCTTTTTGCTACACATTCCCTGGTTTTTTGTGATATAACCAAGGAGGAGGCTGGCGTCTTGGCATGTGGCCACGTTAGAATTTTTGCATGTACCTGGACACTAGGGGCTTTTTTAATAAAGAGTGTTGTTTCGCCCGCCCTCATAAAGACCGAACACCTTAGGAGTGTTCGGCGTTGCGATTTTTGGCATTATATGCATCAGCTCCGAATCATGTCTTTGGTCAAATGTTGGGTTGCCCGGCTCCTGAGTTCGGCTACCTTACGTTCCACTCTATCGGCTAAGGTAGCACCAGGAGAACTACTGCGATTGTGCCCCGGTTTGGCCGGGCGAGCACCTTAGTAGAGAAAGCCAAAAACTGACTGTCATGATGTAGCGTGAGACTGGTCAGCCACTTGATGACCTATCGGAATCTATCGGATTCCTCCGCTTTAACGAAGGGCCGCTTCCCGGTCAGGCACATACGCGCCCCGAACTCGGGCGAGCGCAGTCGCCACAAAGGGGCTACCTAATTAGTCTCACTGTCAAGCTCCTATGGCTAAGTGAAAGTGTTAAAGCATTATAGTCCGGTTGCCTGGCCAGCTGTGCTATAACCTCCTTTGTAGGACCAAGACGTTGGGTTAAGTGTGAAAATGCGTCTTCTGCGAGCACCCCCGCACTATGTGCGTGGGGGTTGAAGCCAACGACTGCCATCTTTCAGATTTT
>NC_041382.1:486031344-486074351 GCF_002162155.2 Triticum dicoccoides | reverse complement strand
CGGCCGCACAGGAGGTGTTCCCAATACTTGAAGGCACAAGTATAAAAAGGCCACTACAGTTTATCAAAATATTACTTTATAATTACATATGCTATCATAACATAGCATCTTTCGAGCACTGCGTCTCTATTACACGAGCGCCTTCAAGGACTTCCTGAAAATAGTGCTCGGAGGATACTCGGCTTTTGTCCTAATCTCGGGACGCAACAACGGTGGTCTCCATCTCTGCCCAGTATGTCTTGACAGGGGCAAGAGTCATCCTTGCGCCCTCTATGCATGCTGACCTCTTCATTCCATTAATACGCGGCACTGCATCAAGGAATTGCTGCACCAAGCTGAAATAACTCTTCGGCTCCGATCTCCCTGGCCACAGATGACCCATGACGTACTTCATGGCGAGTCCGGACAACCTATTCAGTTCGGCCCATTGAGCCAAACGATCGTCCACTGCCAGTGGACGCTCTGGATTGTGAAACTGCGACCAGAAAAGCTTTTCCACTTCGCGATCTTTCTGATCCCGAAAGTGTTCGGTCGCATCCGCAGCACTCGCTGCCAAATCCAGATAGGTATCCTCCACACTCCACATCCGGTCCAACGGAGCAAACTTTGGATCGCAAAATTTCCTTCGCAGCATAAAGGGCTTTCCAGCCACAATCTGTTCGGCCTGACGCAGCTCCTCCTTCGCAGCTCTCATCGCAGAGCGCGCGTCCTTGGCATTGGCAACGGCCTTCTCTAAGTCCGTCTGTTTCACCTGGTCTTCTTTCTCAAGAAGTCTGCAACGGTCTGCAGCACTCTTTAACTTTTCGGCCATCTCTTCCTTGCTTCGGCAATGAGCAGCATGTTTGGCTCTCAGCTCTTCAAGGGCTTTCTTGGCAGCCGCATCACTCTATGGCTTATTCTTTAGCTCGGGCAAGTTCTGCCCTAAGACTCTCCACGGCGGCCGCACCATCTGCGTCAAGCACACATATTGTAAGACACTGGCATAACACTCTTCTTACCTGATGCCGCCCGAGGAATTACATACCTTGAGCCTCATCAAGCCGCTTGTTGACAAGCGCGATGTCGGCATCTTCCACGTCCAGTTGCCGCTTTAGTTCGGCAAAATCATCAGTTCGGCTCGATTCCGGACACCCTGCCGCATACATTCAAAGGCGACATCTTAGACCTGGGATTATGATCCTCCGCATGCCGTCATTTCTTGAAGACGCGCAGAGTCTCAGGGGCTACTACCTACACAGGGCGCATCTTATTCATGCGCAACTGACAAAAGTGTACATTTTCTAATGTACCTCAAAACCCGTCAGTAAACTTTTGACGGCCTCATGCAATCCGCTCTCTGAGGATGAGATCCTTTCAATCACCGTGCCCATCAATGCATGGTGCTCCTCCGAGATAGAAGCTCGCCCCAGCAGAATCTTTAGCTCCTCCGGCCGAGCACCAGACGGTGCGGGACTTGTCCCATGACCTCTTTCAAAGGCCGGACTCGGAGAACCTCGGGGGGCCACATAGCTATCTTCCGCCCCTGCCGGATTCGGAGAAACCCTCCGCGACGACACCTCAGGGTCGCCTGCCTCGCTAGGCGGCACAGCAGGGGGAGGCGTCCCGCTCTCCATCATCTCCGGAAGGAGATCCCCCGAAGATGAGCTCTGCTGAGAAGGGCTGAGGTCCGAGCTACAAGGTAAAAATTTGGTTAATCTTTTCAGATATAAATCAAGGATTTCCCTCATCCCTCAAAAGGAAAATCTTTATCTACTTACGGCTCACTGGAGGGCTGATCCCCTTGAGGGCGTAGTCCGGCCGAGGAACTCCCCGGCGTCGGACCCTCTGACGAGGATTTTCCCCCCGCTTCGAGTCCATGGTTTCCGGGTCGTTAGAGGCGGCTCTCTTCTTCCCCTTAGGAGAGGAATTGTCGGTTCCTCCCTTCGGAGCAGCCTCCTTCAAGGAGGCCATAGTTTCCTTGTCCTCCCCCTTGCTTCCCTCCAAAGGCATTATCTCCAGCATCCTGACCAGCACGGGATCCGGCCTGGTTTCGGGAGGGGGAGCCGGACACCTGATCAGCTTTGCCTTCGCTATCCACTCCTGTTTAAAAGGACGGCTCTTTTAGGGGCAAGTTTATGACAATTATATGGATAGGAGGTCCGGGCACAAGGTTGCTTACTTGAGTATCCGGGCAATTGCAGCTTAGGCCTGCGTCCTTGGTTAAATCCGGACACATCTCTTGTGATCCGAAGAACAGTTTATACATCTCCGCGGGCGTTGCGCCCATGAAATTCTGGAGAGCTCGTGGTCCCTCTGGATTAAACTCCCACAGGTGAAGGGAGCGACGTTTGCCGGGCAATATTCGGCGAATCAGCATGACCTGCGTCACCTTGACCAGGCTGAGGTCTCCTTCCAAGAGATCCTTAATGCGGCCTGTAACAAGGGCACGTCTTTGGGCAAACCCCAATCTAACCCTCTGTTGACCCATGACGCTAGCCGTGGTGGGGGACCCGAGCGGAAGGCAGGAGGCGCCACCCACTTGGTGCTCCGGGGAGCGGTGATATAAAACCACTCTCGTTGCCACAAGCCTAGCTCCTCTTGAAAAGAGCCCTCGGGCCATGGAGCATCAGCATTTTTGCTTATAACAGCGCCTCTGCACTCTGCGTGCCGTCCCTTGATCATCTTCGGCTCCACTTCGAAGGTCTTGAGCCATAATCCGAAGTGAGGGGTAACACGGAGGAACGCTTCACACATGACAATAAATGAGGAGATATGGAGGATGGACTCCGGAGCTAAGTCATGGAATTCCAGCCCGTAATAAAACAGCAGTCCCCTCACAAAGGGATCCATTGGAAAGCCCAACCCCCGAAGGAAGTGAGACATGAACACCACGCTCTCACTGGGCTGGGGACTGGGAAAGACCTGCCCTTGAGCAGGCAACCTATGCGAAATTTCGCCGGTCAGAAACTTAGCCTCCCTCAACTTTAGTACGTCCTCCTCCGTGACGGAAGAGGGCATCCATCAGCCTTGAAGGTCAGAACCGGACATCGTCGAAGGTCCGAAGCACCTGGAATCTGGAGCCTAGGGTGTTGGAACTCGAGGCGACGGGCGAACTCGCTTGAGATCGAAAAAAGGAGTAAGGCCTTGGTCTCTTTATAAGAGGTTGAATACCAAGAGCCCTCCCCGTAACCGTTCGGGACTCGTCTTTAATCGAGGAAACGTGCTAACGGGCACGGTTGGGTTACCCACGTCCGTATTGATGAGAATCCCGTAAAAGGGGTACACGATCTCTGCTTTGACAAGACGTGCCAAGGAAACCGCCTCGTAAAAGGTGCTGAGGTGGAAAAGTAAAAATGATTCGAGTAAAGGACTTGGCCGTAGTGTGATGACGCACTGCGGAATACGTCAGCAGATTTGATTTGTGTTAATATTATTCTCTCTATGGCAATATGTGGAAAACTTATTTTGCAGAGCCGGACACTACTCTTGGTGTTTACAATCTTCTATGAAGGACTTGGAGGAGGAACCCGCCTTGCAATGCCGAAGACAATCTGCCCGCCAGACTCGTCGTCATTGAAGCCTGGTTCAGGGGCTACTGAGGGAGTCCAGGATTAGGGGGTGTTCGGGTAGCCGTACTATACCTTCAACCGGACTCCAGGACTATGAAGATACAAGATTGAAGACTTCGTCCCGTGTTCGTATGGGACTTTCCTTAGCGTGGAAGGCAAGCTTGGCGATGCGGATATTCAAGATCTCCTACCATTGTAACCGACTCTGTGTAACCCTAACCCTATCCGGTGTCTATATAAACCGGAGGGTTGTAGTCCGTAGGACATCAACTCCATATACAACAATCATACCATAGGCTAGCTTCTAGGGTTTAGCCTCCTTGATCTCGTGGTAGATCTACTCTTGTACTACCCATATCATCAATATTAATCAAGCAGGAGTAGGGTATTACCTCCATCGAGAGGGCCCGAACCTGGGTAAAAACATCGTGTCCCTTGTCTCCTGTTACCATCCGGCCTTGACACACAGTTCGGGACCCCCTACCCGAGATCCGCCGGTTTTGACACCAACACCGAGCCTTCCACCCTTTACCAAGTATATAGATGTGTTAAAGTAAATAAGATATAATAATAATATCCCAACAAATATCCAAGTTCCAACAAGGAACAAACTCCATCTTCACCTGCAAGTAGCAACGCTATAAGAGGGGCTGAGCAAAGCGGTAACATAGCCAAACAACGGTTTGCTAGGACAAGGTGGGTTAGAGGTTTGACATGGCAATATGGGAGGCATGATATCGCAAGTGGTAGGTATCGCAACATAGCAATAGAGCGAGCAACTAGCAAGCAAAGATAGAAGTAATTTCGAGGGTATGGTCATCTTGCCTGCAAAGTTCTCAGAGTTGACAAAAGCTTGATCCTCGTATGCATACACAATGGGTTCCTCGATCACAAACTCGTGTCCCGGCTTTACCCAAGGCAAGAACACAAGCAAAAGAAACCACAATCAACCACGGTGCAATGCGCAAGCAACATGATGCAAAACATGACATGATATGCGGGAAGTAATATGCAATGCATATGCGTGCTCCGGAAGGAAAAGATTGATCAAGGCATCAACTTGGCAAACCAAGTGCACCGCTGGAAAGATGAGTTGATTTCGGTCGAAGTCGATATAAAGATCACCGGAATCGGATGCACGGTTTGGAAATGGCAAGCAAAACAAGAATGGCACAATTCTGCGGTTAACAACACGATGCCATCTAGAATGCAACAAGAAACTAAGCTACTGCACCCCAACATAGCAACAAAGCACATGGCAGTGATCTACTCAAGATCCTTGACAAAAGATGAACACTGAGCTATGGCTAAATCACACAATAGCAGCTTCAAACAATCATGGCAAAAGTGCAAAAGATATCAGCATCACAGACTTAGTGAAAATAACATGTCAGAAATTAACATCAGGAAGCAATGTTTAGAGCAAGATAATATGCTACATGAACAGAACATAACAAGCAAAGGCATGGCATGAATCTACTCAAAGCATATAATGGAAGTCCCTTACTGACCATAAGCCAAAAAGGATCAGAAGATATGATGGCACCCATGTAAACATTGCAAGTCTCGTTAACAGATTCAGACTTTGCAGAAAACTGGACATGGCATAATCAGAATTATGAAGGCATGTTTGCAAGCTAGATGCACTCAACACATGGCATTTCATGACAAGATAAGCATAGCAATAGCAAGAATACATGTTCAAGAAGCCAACCAAGGCAAGAACAAGCTCATAGCATGCATGGATCAACTACAACAACCATGGCAAAATTGATTAACATGTAAACAATCTGCCAGGAACATTTTATAGCAAAAGTAGAGCAATATTGAGTAATGCTAGGGCACTCCATAAATGCAAATAGGGGCATGGATGGATAGAGCACAACCATATGTCCAAATCATCCTTACTGAACATACTCAAAAGAAGCATGGATCTCTCTGTAGCAACGTGAACACATGACATAAAAATAACAGCAGAGCAATGACTTGGTGAAGTTCCAAGTCTCTGGAATTAGCAATATCACGAGAGCTACTTTGCATGCTTGTGCTAGTCACCACATTGCATACACCCCAGTAAATATGGCATGGCATGGACCAAAACACATGTAGAGCTCATGCCCATATACAACACACAATAATCATGGCAAAAATGCCAAATGCTCATAAACTGATAAGAATCAGGAACTACCATTTTATAGCACTCTTGCATCAACAATTTGGGCATCAAGATGGACCCAAACAAGAATGGTGCAATGGAAGAAAATGAAGAGCACATCTAGGTGAACATTTCGATATATCATGCGCGTGAAATGGAGCTACAGTCACAGAGTTATGATGCGATGAACATGGCTAGAAAATGTTACAGGGAAAGGACTTAGACGAAAATTACCCTCTCAGAAACAGATCTAGGGTTGACTTGCACGTAGTTCGAGGTTCGTCGGAGAGTCGCCGGACTTGGCCGGAGAGGAGGAAGGAGACCGGAGAGGCGGCCATAGGCGTCGGATCCGGCGGGGGAAGGAACTCCGGCATCCGAAGCGGGTGGATCCGGGCGTGGGATCCCCGGATCCGGCGTCGGAGGCGAGGCGAGAGGCCATGGCAGGTGCGGTGGCGAGCTCCTGCGACAAGGATCTTGGCCGGCGGCGAGGTCTTACAGGGGTGGCGGGGCTCGGGCGCGGCAAGGCGCGGGGCCGACGAGCGACGCGCAGGGCGCCGGCGAGCGGCGACTGGAGGCATACGGGCGCGGAGGAGCCCGCAGGCGGTAGGGTAGGCGCGCGGCAGCGGCCAGCAGTGAGGTGCGAGGCGGCGGCGCAGGGGAGGCCCGGGCGGCGGAGCGCGGGGGCCGATCCGGGCTCGGGCGGGCCCCAGATGGGCCTGCAGGGCCATCGCAGTGGAGGCGCGGTGGAGATGGTGGTGGGGTGACGTGGCGGCACAGGATTGGCTGCAGAGGTGGAGGCAGACATGTCCGAGCATGGGAGAATTTGTCCAACGGCGCCGAAAGTGCTAGTGATCGACTAGAGGGGGGTGAATAGGCGATTTTTATGAAAGTCTTCAAAACATGTAAGTTTCGAAGACAAACGATAGAAATAAACCTATTACCATGCAGCGGAAGGTAGACTACACTAGGCAAACCATAGTCAAGTATTCAATGAAGTGAAAGCACAATGACTAATAGCAGCTAAGCAGTAAGGATCGGGTAGGAAGATATTGTGAAGCCAATCAGAACAAGTAATCACTCAGTGAAGCCAAATGGTGATGCAATCGTACAGTGACTTCACAAGGACCAACAGTAAGCAAAGGGAAGGGAAGGATGAAACCAGTGACTCGTTGAAGACAATGATTTGTTGGACCAGTTCCAGTTGTTGTGACAACTGTACGTCTGGTTAGGGAGGCTGAGATTCAACTCAGAAGACCTCGTCTTCACCTTATTCCCCTTGAGCTAAGGACACCCAGTCCTCGCCCAATCACTCTGGTAAGTCTTCAAGGTAGACTTCCAAACCTTCACAGACTTCATTCACCGGCGATCCACAATGACTCTTGGATGCTCAGAACGCGACGCCTAACCGGCTGGAGGATTCACAGTCCTCAAGTGTAATAAGTCTTCAGATCACACAGACAGGAAGACTTAAGTGATGCCTAACACTCTTTGGCTCTGGGTGGTTAGGGCTTTATCCTCGCAAGGAATTCTCTCTCAAAGGCTTCAAGGTGGGTTGCTCTCAAACGACAAAAGCCGTGCTTTAACTCTGAGCAGCCAACCGTTTATGGTTGTAGGGGGTGGGCTATTTATAGCCACTAGGCAACCCGACCTGATTTGTCCGAAATGACCCTAGGTCACTAAGGAACTGACACGTGCTCCAACGGTCAGATTTCAAACACACATGGCAACTTTACTTGGGCTACAAGCAAAGCTGACTTATCCAACTCTGGACAAGATTTGCTCTCATAGTCTTCACTCGAAGACATAGGATTTTGGTTAAGCATCACTTCAGTCATTCTGACTGGTTCTCTTGGACCCCACTTAACAGTACGGTGGTTCCTATGACTCAACAAAGAAAAACACAGAACGATGAAACTGCTAAGTCTTCGCGCTCCATAGTCTTCACGCGATGTCTTCTCTTGTCATAGTCTTCAATGTGAATGTCTTCACATACCACCTTTGACTTCAATGTCTTCATACATTTTTAGGGGTCATCTCTGGTAGGAAAACCGAATCAATGAGGGACTTCTACCTGTGTTATCCTGCAATTCTCACAAACACATTAGTCCCTCAACTAGGTTTGTTGTCAATACTCCAAAACCAACTAGGGGTGGCACTAGATGCACTTACAATCTCCCCCTTTTTGGTGATTGATGACAAACTAGTTGAAGTTTTCAACGGGAATAAAATATGTGAAATTGTAAAGGATAGGTTATTCTCTTCATAAGTGGCAAAGGCTCCCCCTGAATATGTGCATATAAGTAATTTGCTTTTGGTATGCAAATGCACATGGCAGGTTGTACTTGTGGAGATCCTCTTCAACTTATGATGACAATTCATCATGCATGAAAAAGTATGTGAAGATAATGACATGCATAATGAGAACTGGACATCTGCAAAATGATCTAAGTGCGGAATTTATCGTCGCACATGCGGAATTTATCATCGCATTGCAGAATAGCAAATAAGTACCAGACAACCATCGAGTTTTAAGTGTTACAACTCAAAGAACCAAATGTATCAAAACGAGAGTTGTAAACACTTGGCAAAATATAAAGCAACCGCCCATATGGAGCCGCTTGAATACTATCAAACTCATATGCTTCTCCCCCTTTTTTCAGTAAGGACCAAAAAGGTTTGAAGACATAGAGCGTCTACTCGTTCCCATGCGGAGTAGGTGAAGCAGCAAGGTCATCGGTGTTGTTAGGCGGTGCAGATGAACTCGGGGCAGTGTCGATGCGTGCAAAAGTAGGGGGCGGTGAAGTAGCATCGTCTTCGTCATCGATCACTCTGGCATTCACAGTTGCAGCAGAGGAAGAGAACTCAGAGTCTTCAAGAGACGAAGTTCATCACAGCACAGTCCTTCTTGGAGGTGTGGAGTCAAACTTGAAGCGTTCAGAGAAGCTATCCTCTTAAAGATCATATTCAGAACACATAAGCGTCAGCCCTTTCCATGTACACTGACAGGTTTCATGGGCAACGAGGGCATTCTTGGTAGCAAGATTGCGAATGCGATTGACATCCACCAAGAGGCTTTGCATCTGACGCTTAAGCCAGTCATGATGCTTATCCTATTTCTGATGCAGCACAACGAGAAGCTCTCGGTCATTGAGGACACGACATCGTCTTTGAGGCCTTTGCGCAATAGTGCTACCAGTGACGTCAGTTTGAGCACGTGGGGCACGTGTGTTTCTAGCAAGGGGATAAACACGAGACACTGCTGGAATTCCTTCAATGGGCTGGGTGAAGCTTTGGTGATCAGCATTATGAAGATAAATGGGATCCTTAGCGGGCTCTGGGTAAATGGCTTCAACTGACAGATCAACCTCAGGCAAGAATATAAGATGATTGCGTGCAGACGGCTGATAGTTGAAGGCTGAGTGACGCTTGATCAGACGCATGACCCATGGAGCATAGAATTTCAACCCAAAGATGTCGGAGCCAGACGCAGCCAACTGCCTGATGAAGAAGTCTTGAGCATTGAAGCTGATGCCATTGAAGATATAGAAAACCAAAGTCTTCATTGCTCCTTCAAGCTTTGCTGCAGATGAGTGTCCTTTGACAGGCCATAGAGTCTTCCTAATGATGTGGTAGATGGTGCGAGGCATGTACTCTAGGTCTTAATAAAGAACTCCTTAGGATATTCAGCATCTGGAGGCAAAGGCTTCATCATGCTCAGCATTTGACTCATGTTGGGTTCTGGCTTCTGAAAGATGCTTTCCAAGGCATTTTGATGTTGTTGAGAACCTGGTTCATAGTATTCACCAGGAGTGTGCAGGAATGTGAGCTCAATGATATCAAGAGCTTTAGCTTCGTGATGGACACTGCCTGTCATCCACTCAAGGACCCAAGTCTTCGGATCCCTGTTGTAGCCTCGAATATGAAGAGTGGCATAGAATTGAAGCAACAATTCCTCATTCCAGTGCTCCTTGTCGGTGATGAACTGCAGCAGACCAGCATCTCTGAAACAGTCCAATGCTTCTTCGAGGCAGGGCAGACCAGCCATAGCTTCAGAGTCGAGGCGCATATGTGGAAATATGCGCCCTTGATTGTATAGGACATAGGAATAGTAGCTGCGCTGCTGATAGCTCCAGAACTGATCTGAAGAAATGCGCGGTTTGGTATAAGGGTTCTTGGAGCTGTTGAAGAAGGTATTATGTGCCACGAAGCCATTCGCATTGAAGACCCCAGGTGAAGTGGCAGTGCCTGGGAAACGTGGAAGTCTTGGCTTGGGCTTTTGGACATGAGGCATGTGCTCGACGTGGTACTCAAATTGTGGAACAGCAGCAGGCGGAGGAGTCAAAATGGGCCATCGAACCATAACTGGCTGACCACGATCAAATGCCAGCTCCATTGTGTGAGGTCTTAGAGGGGGAACAGGGGCATTGGCATTGTCTTCATGGGCTTCAGGGGCCACATTGACTTCAGGTGCAGGCTCCACATTTTCTTTAGCCATGACTACGTCATTGGCTTCATTGGTGTTTATGGTGGCAGCCTTAGGATTCTCAACCTCCACTTCAGAAGCTGGAGGGTCGGTCACGTTCTCCTTGAGAACAACATCTTAGTGAGACGGTGTAGGATCGAAAGTATGTCTAGAGGGGGGGTGATTAGACTACTTGACCAAATAAAAACTTAACCTTTTCCCAATTTTAGTTCTTGGCAGATTTTAGCTATTGTAGGACAAGTCAAGCAATCATCACACAATTCAAGCAAGCATGAAAAGAGTATATTGGCAGCGGAAAGTAAAGCATGCAACTTGCAAGAATGTAAAGGGAAGGGTTTGGAGAATTCAAGCGCAATTGGAGACGCGGATGTTTTTCCCGTGGTTCGGATAGGTGGTGCTATCCTACATCCACGTTGATGGAGACTTCAACCCACAAAGGGTAACGGTTGCGCGAGTCCACACAGGGCTCCACCCACGAAGGGTAACGGTTGCGCGAGTCCACACAGGGCTCCACCCACGAAGGGTCCACGAAGAAGCAACCGCCCACAAAGGGTCCACGAAGAAGCAACCTTGTCTATCCCACCATGGCCATCGCCCACACAGGACTTGCCTCACTAGCGGTAGATCTTCACGAAGTAGGCGATCTCCTTGCCCTTACAAACTCCTTGGTTCAACTCCACAATCTTGTTGGAGGCTCCCAAGTGACACCTAGCCAATCTAGGAGACACCACTCTCCAAGAAGTAACAAATGGTGTGTAGGTAATGAACTCCTTGCTCTTGTGCTTGAAATGATAGTCTCCCCAACACTCAACTCTCTCTCATAGGATTTGGATTTTGTGGAAAGAAGATTTGAGTGGAAATCAACTTGGGGAAGGCTAGAGATCAAGATTCATATGGTAGGAATGGAATATATTGGTCTCAACACAAGAGTAGGTGGTTCTCTCTCAGAACATATGAGTTGGAATTGTGTATGTGTTCTGATGGCTCTCTCCACGAATGAAGAGGAGGTGGAGGGGTATATATAGCCTCCACACAAAATCCAACCGTTACACATAGTTTTCCAATCTCGATGGGACCGAATCAACATACTCGGTCGGACCGAAAAGGTAAACCTAGTGACCGTTAGAGATTTTCGGTGGGACTGACTTGCAACTCGGTAGGACCGATATGGTTAGGGTTTGGGCATAACGTAATCTCGGTGAGACCGATTACACAAACTCGGTGAGACCGAATTTGGTAATTAGCTAACCAGAGAGTTGGTCAGGCAAACTCGGTGTGACCGATTTGCTCTTTCAGTGAGACCGAAAAGTTACAAAAAGGAAACACTGAATTTACATTGCAATCTTGGTGGGACTGATTCGCTCTTTTGGTGAGACCGAAAAGTTACGAAAGGGAAACAGTGAGTTTGCAATCCCATCTCGGTGAGACCGAGATCCCTATCGGTAGAACCGAATTGCTAGGGTTTGGCAGTGGCTTATGACAAGTGAAACTCGGTGGCGCCGGATAGGAAGAATCGGTAGGACCGAGTTTGGCTTAGGGTTTAGGTCATATGTGGATATGGGAAAGTAGTTGAGGCTTTTGGAGCATATCACTAAGCACATGAAGCAAGAGGCTCATTAAGCAACACCTCATCCCTCCTTGATAGTATTGGCTTTTCCTAAAGACTCAATGTGATCTTGGATCACTAAAATGTAAAATGAAGAGTCTTGAGCTTTTGAGCTTGAGCCAATCCTTTGTCCTTAGCATTTTGAGGGTTCCACTTTCACATCCATGCCATGCCAATCATTGAGCTTTCCTGAAATAATCATCTTGGAATAGCATTAGCTCAATGAGCTATATGTTGTTATGAATTACCAAAACCACCTAGGGATAGTTGCACTTTCAGACAGGGGTGTAGCAACTCTTGGGGCTTCTTCTTCATCGGCTGATGCAGCGGGAACATCTTCAGCCAGTTTGGCTTTGGATTCAGTCACAGTAGGAGTGGCATCTGGAAACACTTGACGTGCAACAGATTGGTGGTGCACTTCTCCTTCTGGAACGCTCGATAGAGGGACTTGAGGCCTTGGTCCTTTGCGAAGCCTGCGCAATGTTGGCGACGCCTTTGGAGATGGAGTTTGCTGGGCCTCAAAGTCATCTTCTTCTTCTTGCCGGGGTGGTGTGACTTGTTATTATTGAGTACTTGGAGTGTCTTGTTGTTGTGGATGATCAGCCCACGATGCATCTTGAGCAATTGGCATCAGAGGGCGACCAATGCCGATGAGTTCGCTGTTCGTGAGAACAGGTGATGATACCAAGTTGCGCTCGATCTGAGGAAGAACTACATCATCTTCAACATTGTCATGGTGACCAATGTCTTCAGCAGCGGTGGGATCAACTGCTGGAATGTCTTCAGCTTCATGAGCCTCTGTGGAAGCAGACTCATGGACAATCAGTTGGCGCTCTTGGTGTGCAGATGCAGGGCGAACCATTGAGATATGTTCAACAACTAAGGGCTCTGTGGGAGCAGCCCGATCCTTTTTGGTTTTGCGCTTCTTCTTGGAGGGAACAGCATCAAAGGCTTCAGGATGTTTCCTCTTTCTGGCTTCAGCCTCAGCAGTCCTCGTCTTCTTCAGTTCTGAAGCGGTTGACCTGACCTTTGGCTTCGAGCCAGTCATGCTGAGGCAGGCTTTGAAGCTTTAGGCTTCTTCAGTTTCTTTGGCTTCGGCGGTGCAGACGCTTCATCAGATTCAGCGTCATCTGAAGGCTCATCCATGGCTGTCCCTTGAACTTTGATATGAGTGATGAGACCTTCCAGGTTGTAGAAGGGCCCAACAAGATTGGGTTCAGCTTCGCGGGTGCCATCGGCACGGGGAGCAGAAGGGCCAGGGTTGAAGTCAAGTCCCCATGACTTCTTGTTTTGCTTGGCCGAATTCTTGGCAAACTGGAAGTTGCGCTTGAACAGATTGTCGTCACCACACCATAGCAATGACGATGGGTGTGCATCCGCAGGCTGTGGTCCATGGACCATGCAGGGATAGAAGCCTTGTTCAATGGCTTCATCTCTGGACCTGGGTTGAAGATTTCTGTATAGGATGTCTCCCCATGGTCGTTTGATGGCATTTTTCTCAGCATATTCCTTGGTCACAAACCTGTACTTGAACCATTGTTCTGCCCAATATCTTTGAATCCATTGGATTCGGGTCTTGCGCTGATTGTAATCCTCTTCAGGATCTGTCTTGTAAAGCTCTGAGAGGTCATCAGGCAAATCTCTTGACGTTCCCCCACGACGCTGTCTGCCACACTTCCTTACTGATTTCTCTACAGCCATGAACTTCAAACTGAATGGCTTCACCACGTTCAAAGGCTTTCGCTTGCTGGACAAACAGGAACTGGCTTCGGGAGAGTTAATGTGATGCTGTAAGAATTCTGCAAACGAATTCAGACTATGAGAACCAAGGGATTCTCCCACGGACATGTACCTGTGACAGCATTAGAGATGCGAGGGAAGGGGAAGAGGTCATATGCATTCTCAGAAGATTTTGAAGATAAATCAGTTTAGGAGACATTGACCTCATCGTGCGAAGACATTCACTTATATGTTGAGAGTTGGTTCCAGATTTGTATGAATCCGCGAATAAGTACAAGTGAGGAATCTAACTAGATATGAAGCTTAAGTGAATATTCTAGGCAGTATGAGATGCAGACAGGATAGATCTAACATTGTATAGGCAGAAACTTATTTTGGCAAACAGGATGAATCTTTGAGGATCAAAAAGATGGTAAAATAGAGTTATATTTACCACGTGAAGAACTGCTAGATGGGAAGAGTAGGAGACCGAGCAGTTCAATCCACCATGCCCTATCTTGGCGACGGAGAACACCTACGGCGGCAGTGGAGAAGACGATGTTCGCGGCCGGCGTGAGGACGGCGTCGGAGAAGTCGCGGCAGCTAAGCGCTTCGTCGCCGGCGTCGTCGAGAGCTAGCGGGGACGCTAGGGTTTGACGAGGTGGAGAGGTGGAAGAAGGTTTTCTTGACCGCAGGGGACATGTATTTATAAGGAAGTGTGCAGCACAGCGCAATTACGCAGGTGCCCCTGGCGGTTCACATCCGAGGAACATGTGGCAAACATGCAACATACTTGGAGTTGTCCCATGTTCCCACACACACCTGGATTGTCGGGTGGTCGTTCCCACTTCTCCGGGTTTCAGGTGAAGGAATTAGCATTGAAAACGGACTTAATGTTTGTCTCTGTATCTTCTGCTGACAAGGACGCAGAGAGGATATTCGACAGTTTCAGTAGAATGCATATGATTTGGAGAGATAGAGTTTGAGATAGAAAGCATAGAGAGATTAGGGTCCGATCACATTCACTTAGTTCAAAAGATTCAACAAGAAGACATAGCTATAAGTGAATGATGTAGAGGACAGAACACTAGTATATATATATAATCAACATAGTGAAGATAATCATGAAGACAGGTTGAGATTGAAGCCAAACCAAATGTGAAGACATACCAAACGTAATGTCATGAGTGAAACACTTCAAACAGAAGAATTTGGTGGTGGCGTTACCCACCGTATAGGAAGTATTAGACCCAGACATGACGCACAATTATCGTGGTGCTCCGAATTCAAATTCCACATTAATGTATTCACACTTAGAATATATGTCTTCATTGATTGAAGATATACTTTACTTCGTGTGTTGCACATCTAAGTCATTAATATGCATAAGTGTTAGGATGTGTGCCTGATCACAGGACATTTGAGGATTCCAAGATATTTAGCTCACACCGTAACTTGCAAAATCTCTTCTCATCCAAGGGCTTGGTGAAGATATCTGCCAATTGCTCTTCAGTGTTGACGTGTATGATATCAATATCTTCCTTCACAACATGATCTCTGAGAAAGTGATGACGAATTTCAATGTGCTTTCTCTTCGAGTGCTGAACTGGGTTGTTGGCAATCTTGATGGCGCTTTCGTTGTTGCAGTAGAGTGGCACTTGCTTCAGATGAATGCCATAGTCTTTGAGTGTTTGCTTCATCCACAGAAGCTGAGCGCAGCAAGATCCAGCAGCAATATATTCAGATTCAAAAGTGGAGAGAGATACACAGTTCTGCTTCTTGGAAGACCAACATACAAGTGATCGTCCCAGAAAATGACATGTGCCTGATGTAGACTTGTGATCCACCTTGTCACCAGCATAATCAGCATCCGAGAATCCAACCAAATCAAACTCTGAGCCCTTTGGATACCATGAAACTAGTGTTGGGGTGTAAGCCAAATATCGAAGAATTTGCTTCACAGCTAAGTGATGCGATTCCTTTGGTGCCGCTTGGAATCGAGCACACATGCAAACACTAAGCATAATATCTGGCCTAGATGCACATAGATAAAGTAAAGAACCAATCATGGAGCGGTATACCTTTTGATCGAACTCTTTACCATTGCCGTCGGGACCCAGATGATGTTTGGCTGGCATTGGCGTCGTGAAGCCTTTGCAGTCTTGCATACAAAATTTCTTCAGGCAATCTTTGAGGTACTTCTCTTGAGATATAAAGATGCCGTTGCATTGCCGACGTATTTGAAGACCAAGGAAGAACTTCAGCTCACCCATCATGGACATCCGATATTGCTCTTGCATCATATATCCAAACTCTTCACTGTATTTCTGATTGGTGCAGCCAAAGATAATGTCATCCACATATATTTGGCACACAAATAGTTCACCATCATATGTCTTCGTGAAGAGAGTGGGGTCGAGGGAACCAGATTTGAAGCCTTTGCTCTTCAGGAAGTCTTTGAGTGTGTCATACCAAGCCCGAGGGGCTTGTTTGAGGCCATACAGTGCCTTGTTGAGCTTGTACACCATGTCAGGATGTTTTGGATCTTCAAAGCCAGGCGGTTGTGCAACATACACTTCTTCTTCAATCTTGCCATTGAGAAAAGCGCTCTTCACATCCATTTGATATAGAAGTATGTTATGATGATTTGCATAGGCCAGCAGTATGCGTATGGCTTCAAGTCTAGCCACAGGAGCAAATGTTTCATCGAAGTCAATCCCTTCAACTTGAGTGTACCCTTGAGCAACGAGACAAGCTTTGTTTCTAACAACTTGACCATTCTCATCTTGCTTGTTGCGATATATCCATTTGGTGCCTATTATATTGTGCTTGCGAGGATCAGGACGCTTAACCAGTTCCCATACATTATTCAGCTCAAACGATTGAAGCTCTTCTTGCATAGCTTGAATCCATTCAGGTTCCATGAAGGCTTCTTCAACTTTCTTGGGTTCAGATATTGAGACGAATGCGAAGTGCCCACATAAATTTGCTAGCTGTGTTGCCCTTGAACGAGTGAGTGGACCTGGTGCATTGATGCTATCAATTATTCTCTCAATCTGTACTTCATTTGCAACACGAGGATGTATAGGACGAAGATTTTGCTCTGGCTGATCATTGTCATCGTTAGAGGGATTGTCTTCAGGCTGAGCATTGTCTTCAGGTTGATCAGGTGCGGAGATGATAAGTTCCTCTTCAGGCTGAGCTTCAGACGGTATGATTTCTCCAGTTCCCATAAGTTTGATTGATTCACTGAGTGGAACTTCATCTAGCACATTTGGCAGGTGCTCTCTTTGTGAGCCGTTCGTCTCATCAAACCGCACATCCACTGTTTCAACCACTTTATAGTGAAAAAGGTTGAAGACTCTGTAGGAGTGCGAATCCTTTCCATATCCAAGCATAAAACCCTCATGTGCTTTTGGTGCAAATTTTGAAGTGTGATGTGGATCCTTGATCCAGCACCTGGCGCCAAATACTCTAAAGTAACTGACATTTGGCTTCTTGCCAGTAAGGAGCTCATAGGATGTCTTGTTCAGAAGCTTGTGAAGATAAACACGGTTGATGATATGGCATGCAGTATCAATGGCTTCTGGCCAGAATTTTCTTGGAGTCTTGTATTCATCAAGCATCGTCCGGGCCATCTCAATAAGTGTTCTGTTCTTGCATTCGACGACGCCATTCTGCTGTGGCGTGTACGGAGCTGAGAATTCATGTGTGATGCCTAAGGTATCAAGATATGTATCTAGGCCAGTGTTCTTGAATTCAGTGCCATTGTCACTTCTGATGTGCTTTATCTTGGCGCCATAGTTGTTCATTGCTCGATTGGCGAAGCGTCTGAAGACATCCTGCACTTCAGTCTTGTAGAGGATTATATGCACCCAAGTATATCTTGAATAATCATCAACAATGACAAAGCCATAGAGACAAGCAGTAGTAGTAAGAGTTGAGTAATGAGTGGGACCGAAAAGATCCATGTGGAGCAGTTCGAAGAGTTGAGTCGTTGTCATGATTGTCTTCGAGGGATGCTTGGCCCTCGTCATCTTTCCTGCTTCACAGGCACCGCATAAGTGATCCTTCTTGAACTTGACGCCCTCGATGCCTATGACATGCTTCTTCCTTGCAAGGGTGTGGAGGTTCCTCATGCCAGCATGCCCTAGCCTCCGATGCCAGAGCCAACATTCAGAAGCTTTTGCTAGAAGACATACGGCAAGTTGTGGTCCTGCTGAGAAATCTACCATGTACAAATCATCTTTCCGATACCCTTCAAACACTAGAGACTTGTCAGATTCCATTAGAACAAGGCAACGATATTTTCCAAATATCACAATCATGTTTAAATCGCAAAGCATTGAGACAGACGTTAAGTTGAAACCAAGGGATTCAACAAGCATGACTTTATCCATGTGTTGATCCTTTGAGATTGCAACTCTACCTAGACCCAATACCTTGCTTTTACCAGTCTCAGCAAATGTGATGTGACTTTTGTCAGATGGATGTAAGGTTGAGTCAATGAGAAGGCTTCGCTTGCCAGTCATGTGATTGGTACACCCACTATCAATAATCCATTCTGAAGCTACTGGTGTCGTACCCTACAGTGCAGTTAGGGGGATAGGCTTCACAAAGAGAATTGTGAAGCAAAAACATTTGACGAACTAGTGGATTATTAAAGCTTAGATCGAGATTAGGACTGATAGGGCAAGTAGCAAGCAACTCAGGAACAAAGTACATAATAAGACCATTTGGGCATTTGATCTTGCGCCCTACAAGATGCATAAGGTCCCCAGCAATAGCGTCAGACGATTTTGGTTTTCGTCTGGAGACCTTTCCCTGCAAAAGAGAGTTAAGCTTTCTCAGCCACCCACATCTTCAAGGGTGGCTTCGAAGCAATGAGTCTAAGTGCAGCATCTGAGAACTTTGGCTTCGGAGCCCTAGCAAAAAGTCTTGCAGGTGGACAATAGTACTCATAAGAATAAGCAGAATAGTTCTTGGTCTTATGAACATGGCGGTTTGATGAACCGCGCTCATATTCATAGGCCTGAGTATGGCTTCCCTGCGAAACATTTGCATTAGTGCGACTCAGGTGAGTCCTCTGTCTATATGAAGCCTTTGGGCCGTATGAAGCCTGTGGTCTGGGATTTGTCTTCTTCACTTGTGGTGTCATGACGACATTCACAGGAAGATTCTCCAAACACCTTTTCGGCACCCAGACCTTCTTCATAGGTGGCCCATTCCTGCAGTTAGTACCAATATACCTGGCAAACACTTCACCATTCTGATTCTTAAACAGTTTATAGTTTGCATCAAAGGATTCATCAATGACAATGGGATTAGCACAAGTGAAGCCAGATAGGGTGGATGGATCCGCTGAAGGTTCCTTTGCAGCAACCCATGTGGTTTTGGGGTACTGCTCAGGTTTCCAGTAAGAGCCATCATCATTCATTTTCCTTTCGAACCCAACACCCTCTTTCCTAGGGTTTTGGTTCAGGATCTGCCTTTTGAGGACATCACATAGTGTCTGATGCCCTTTGAGACTTTTGTACATCCCTGTTTCAAGCAGTGTCTTCAAACTAGCATTCTCATCAGCAATAGCAGTGGTATCCTCAGCAAAGGGGTTAGTTACCACATCAATAGTTGAAGATATTGCAATAGTAGCAGCAGTAGAACATTCAGCAACAGAAATAGCGTTAACACGCTCAATGCATTTAAGACATGGTGGTTCAAATCCTTCCTGAGCTGAACTGATCTGTTTGGCGTGAAGTGACTCGTTTTCCTTTTGAAGATCTTCATGAGCCACTCTCAATTTCTCAAGATCTTGCTTCCTTTGAAGATAATCATAGGAAAGCCTTTCATGAATTGTTGAGAGCGTTTCATGACGACTTTCAAGTTCCTCATACTTAACATGAAGATTTTTTATGTCTTCAATTAAGGACTGAGATCGAGTCATTTCAGCGTCTAACAGATCATCGCTTTTGTCTAACAGTTTTTGAATGTGTTCCGTAGCTTTCTGTTGTTCGGTTGCAATTTTAGCAAGTGTTTTGTAGCTGGGTTTGGAACCACAATCAGAGTCATCGTCACTAGATGTTTGATAGTGAGTAGTGCGTGTGTTTACCTTGGCACCGCATGCCATGAAGCAGTAGGAAGGAGCGGAGTAGTCCTTGTCATTTGCATCGGTGTCGGTGATGAAGTCATTATCTTCAGTGTTGAAGATGGACTTGGCAACGTATGCTGTAGCCAGACTCGCAATGCCAGAATCGGACTCCTCCTCAGACTCCACCTCCGCCTCCTCAGAAGCGGTCTCCTCCTCAGAATCCATTTCCTTGCCAACAAACGCACGTGCCTTGCCAGATGAGCTCTTCTTGTGTGATGAAGACTTTGAGGAAGACTTGGAATAAGACTTTGAGTATTTCTTCTTCTTCTTGTCGTCAGAGTCATACTCCTTGCTCTTCTTCTTCTTCTTCTTGTTCTCATTGTCCCACTGTGGACACTCAGAGATATAGTGGCCAGGTTTCTTGCACTTGTGACATGTTCTCTTCTTGTAGTCATGAGCAGAAGCTTCATCATTCCTTGAGCTTGATCGTGAAGACTTCCTGAAGCCTTTCTTCTTGGTGAATTTCTGGAACTTCTTCACAAGCATAGCAAGCTCCTTTCCAATGTCTTCAGGATCATCAGAACTGCTGTCAGATTCTTCTTCAGATGAGGAGACAGCTTTTGCCTTCAAGGCACGAGTTCGCCCATAGTTGGGACCGTAGATGTCTCTTTTCTCAGAAAGCTGAAACTCGTGTGTGTTGAGCCTCTCAAGTATGTTAGACGGATCGAGTGTCTTGAAATCAGGACGTTCTTGAATCATTAGGGCTAGGGTGTCAAACGAACTGTCAAGTGATCTCAGGAGTGTCTTGACGACTTCATGCTTGGTGATCTCAGTAGCGCTGAGGGCTTGAAGCTCATTTGTGATGACAGTGAGTCGATCAAACGTGAGCTGGACATTCTCATTGTCATTTCTCTTGAAGCAGTTGAAGAGGTTGCGAAGGACACAGATTCTCTGATCTCTCTGGGTTGAGATGCCTTCGTTGACCTTGGAGAGCCAGTCCCAGACTAGCTTAGATGTTTCCAAAGCACTCACGCGCCCATACTGTCCTTTGGTCAGATGACCACAGATGATATTCTTGGCAGTAGAGTCCAGTTGAACGAACTTCTTGACATCAGTAGCAGTGACACCTTCTCCAGCCTTGGGAACGCCGTTCTTGACGACATACCATAGCTCGACATCAATGGCTTCAAGATGCATGCGCATCTTATTCTTCCAGTAGGGATATTCAGTTCCATCGAAGACGGGGCACGCAGCTGAGACTATAATTATCCCTGCAGTCGACATAGCTAAAACTCCAGGTGGTTAAACCGAATCACACAGAATAAGGGAGTACCTTGCTCTGATACCAGTTGAAAGTGCTAGTGATCGACTAGAGGGGGGTGAATAGGTGATTTTTATGAAAGTCTTCAAAACATGTAAGTTTCGAAGACAAACGATAGAAATAAACCTATTACCATGCAGCGGAAGGTAGACTACACTAGGCAAACCATAGTCAAGTATTCAATGAAGTGAAAGCACAATGACTAATAGTAGCTAGGCAGTAAGGATCAGGTAGGAAGATATTGTGAAGCCAATCAGAACAAGTAATCACTTAGTGAAGCCAAATGGTGATGCAATCGTACAATGACTTCACAAGGACCAACAGTAAGTAAAGGGAAGGGAAGGATGAAACCAGTGACTCGTTGAAGACAATGATTTATTGGACCAGTTCCAGTTGCTGTGACAACTGTACGTCTGGTTAGGGAGGCTGAGATTCAACTCAGAAGACCTCGTCTTCACCTTATTCCCCTTGAGCTAAGGACACCCAGTCCTTGCCCAATCACTCTGGTAAGTCTTCAAGGTAGACTTCCAAACCTTCACACACTTCGTTCACCGGCGATCCACAATGACTCTTGGATGCTCAGAACACGATGCCTAACCGGGTGGAGGATTCACAGTCCTCAGGTGTAATAAGTCTTCAAATCACACAGACAGGAAGACTTAAGTGATGCCTAACACTCTTTGGCTCTGGGTGGTAAGGGCTTTATCCTCACAAGGAATTCTCTCTCAAAGGCTTCGAGGTGGGTTGCTCTCAAACGACAAAAGTCGTGCTTTAACTCTGAGCAGCCAACCGTTTATGGTTGTAGGGGGTTGGCTATTTATAGCCACTAGGCAACCCGACCTGATTTGTCCGAAATGACCCTGGGTCACTAAGGAACTGACACGTGTTCCAACGGTCAGATTTCAAACACACACGGCAACTTTACTTGGGCTACAAGCAAAGCTGACTTATCCAACTCTGGACAAGATTTGCTCTCATAGTCTTCACTCAAAGACATAGGATTTTGGTTAAGCATCACTTCAGTCATTTTGACTGGTTCTCTTGGACCCCACTTAACAGTACGGTGGTTCCTATGACTCAACAAAGAAAAACACAGAACGATGAAACTGCTAAGTCTTCATGCTCCATAGTCTTCACGCGATGTCTTCTCTTGTCATAGTCTTCAATGTGAATGTCTTCACATATCACCTTTGACTTCAATGTCTTCATACATTTTTAGGGGTCATCTCTGGTAGGAAAACCGAATCAATGAGGGACTTCTACCTGTGTTATCCTGCAATTCTCACAAACACATTAGTCCCTTAACTAGGTTTGTCGTCAATAGTCCAAAACCAACTAGGGGTGGCACTAGATGCACTTACAGGCGCGAGGAAGATGGATCTAGGGTTTCATCCGCGAATTTTGGAGGGGGAGGTCTATATATAGGTAGAGGGACCTAGGAGAGTCCAAATGAGGTGCGGTTTTTGGCCACGCGATCGTGATCGAACGGCCGAGAGGATGGAGGGGGTTTGGATGGGTTATTGGGCCATTTTGGAGGTGTGTTGGGCTGCAATACACACGAGGCCTTTACGGTTCCCCGGTTAACCGTTGGAGTATCAAACGGACTCCAAATGGCACGAAACTTGACAGGCGGTCTACCGGCGGTGTACCAAGGCCGCTTGGCAAATGTTGGTCCATTTCGAGACAGTTTATCACCCGCTCATGAAAAGAGGCAAAAGGGGGCGCCGGAGGACGTAGGAGTGCCGGATTGCAAAACGGACAACGGGGAAGATGCTCGAATGCTTGAGACAAACACGTATGCAAAATGTGATGCACATGATGACATGATATGATATGCATGACAAGGACAAAATGCAAACGAAGAAAAAACCCAACCACGAAACAAAAAAATCATATCGCATCTCCGGAAAAGGCAAGAGTCGGAGTTACGAATATGGAAAGTCGTATCCGGGGCGTTACAACACTCCACCACTACGAGAGGATCTCGTCCCAAGATCTAGGATGGCACCGGAGGGAAAAGGAAGAGGAAGATAAGAGGTAAAACTAAGTTGCTTCTTCGACAAACGAGTGAAAGCAAGGAACCTTGAAAGGTTGAACAACTTGAAAGGAATAATACCACGGAGGTGATCGAAGATGAAAACACTCTGTTAGGAACGAGGAACAAGGAAGAACAAATTCGGACAGCACTCCAGTTGACAAGAGATGCAAGACTTGATAAGTAGAAAAGAACTTGAGCAGAGCGCACAACACTCCGGTTAAATGGATAAGCACGAAAAGAACATGATCCTCACAAAACAAGATGATGGGTCGAAGAGAGCAATATCACAATGCCTCTAGCAGAAAGAATAGAAGATAGATCATTGGAAAGAAAAAAGGAAGAAAAAGAAAATGCCACTAACGGAAACGATAAATTGGATTCATATGAACAAGGAGACGAGAAACTTATTTCACCGGGAGGATAAATGAAGAACTTGGGTCATTTATAAGCACCACAAATAGCAAGAATCCTTAGGGAAAGCTTTAGGTGAAATATAACCCAAGATAAATCCAATGAAGAGATTAATTGATTTAAACTACCTCATTCTTGATAACTTGTGAATCATGAAACACAAAGAGAAATTATCAAGATTGACATAACACCACCTCAAAAGATAAGATAGGAAGAACTGCACTTTGGAATGCAAGATGAAGAATACTTGAACTCCTTTGAAAAGAATATCGATGAACACTTTGAGAAGGAATTAAATCCTTGATGAACCATCATGTAGAACCTCCATGAAGAATTCCGATAATAAAAGAATTATCAAACGAAAGGAAAGAGAGGTTAAAAACACAAGGTGAAACCTTGCAATGATTTAGATGGAGCTTCATGGTGATATAATTGGGAGATGTTGGAACTCCGGGAAAGAAAGATGAATAAAAGAAAACAAGAATTTATTCATCATGAACAAACTCCGAAGGAAGGAATTGATCACTTGGATGAAAGAAGAATAAGAATTATGTTATGCGTATCCTTCACCAATTAAATTGATGACGAGCAAACGGATTTGGCATACTACTTATTTTCCTTGAAAAAGATTAAGAAAGATATAGCACAATCTTGAGAAAAGACTTCAACGATCCGCCGGTAAGATTGGAAAGAATGAATGAATTGATATGATAACCAAGAGAAAAGTAATCTTGCATGAACCACCGTAAGAATTAAGAAACGATCAAGGAAAAGATAGCGAGACACCGGGAAGAATTAGCAAATGAACGAAGAAGCTTGATTAGAAAATATTTGAATGATGCACCGGTAAGACTTGGAGAATGAGATCTGAAAGTTGGAATGAATAATATTTGGAAAGATGGCCTTCGGAGGAAAGAAATGAAACAACTCATGAAATGCTCCGGATGGGTGAAAAGAATTCTCACAATTGAAAACAATTATGATAGGATGGCAACAAGCTAGAATCACGAATCTTTGAGAGAACGGATAAGATTTAGAGGAAAACTCTTCTTCGGTCTTCAAAATTCGAGAATGATGACGAGAAACACCACCATGAATTTTTTAGATACTCCGGAATGAAAATCAGAAAGGTTGAACCAATGATAAAAAGAATTTGAAAGATATTGGAGAAGGACATTTGACTGACGACAATTCATTCTTACGTCAAACTTGGAAAAGAATTTGAGAATAACTCGGGGAAGATTAGAAGCATCAGGTAAGATCCTAGGAAAAGACCTGTGTGTTAGGGCCCGCTCAAAAGAAACACCATTGAGCGATTACTTGGAAGAGAGATTGCACCGATTGAAATAAATGGCTTGAATGAGATAACAACCTCGAAATAGGTTGAACCGATCTTGACTGAAAAGACAAGCCTTTTGAGATATCTACAACACTCCGGAATAATTGAATAGCGAGAAGTGGAATGATAATGAGGTGCACCGGCATGGAAAAGCATTTTACACGAGGAAAATGAATATAATAAACACTGAAAGCTTGAATTGAATCCACCGGAGAAGATAAAAGAAATGAAGAATGATGAACTTGTAGAGCATCTTCACGAGAACCACCGGGTAAGAACATTGACGGAAAAGAATGAGAGACTTCTCACACATAAAAGGATACATGATTAAGAGATCTGAATCCTTGAAGAAAAAGGGTGGGAGGGAGGGAAAACAAAGGCAACTTGGAGACGGATGAAACAAACACCATTGAGAAACTTAGAGTTGATCTTGCGGATGGGAAAAATGATAGGATCATCTTGAAGAGAATCATACCGGTTGAAAAGGACTGACATGACAATCTCGATTATCATGAAGGATTGGTATTCACATACGAGTATGAGAACACCGCCTAGGAAAGGTATGGAATCAAAATTTAACTTCGAAGCAACTCGAATACCACAACTCAAAACAAAACAAAGGATTGGCTTGCATAATAAGCCGGAAACAAACATATGATAGATCCCATCATATCATGTGTCTGTTGGAAAGATATTCTAGGAGCTACTTGAATTCCCACTTATAAACTCCCGAAACATTCTAGTTATGCAATCAGGTGTTGGGGATACAGGGGAAGCATAATATCTCACCCAAAACTAGCAGATCCTACATCCAGCTGTATCCATCCTTCAACACATAACCAAGAAACCTTCAGAAATCATTTACCTCAACCTTCGAAAAGCATTCGTTCTACGAGTTATGGAAATACTCCCGAACTCCCGCCACAGTACTGGGTGGCGTCGAGGTTATCTCACCAACAACTGCATAAAAGAGATTTTTTATGTCGGCGAAACTCAGGTATTCCAGAACTGCAACGATAAAATTGTGACGACAACACCTCGGAGCTCAACTCCCCGGGACACTGCCACAACCCCTAAATGTCAGGAGGCACCAAGAACAATGTTCTCGTCACAAAACCATCATAACGATTCCAAGATACCCACGTGATTCTAATTTTTTTTCGTGAAATTTGAGTAGAGAAGGGTCAAAACTCTACGTCAGGAGGCCTCACTAGAGCGATGAAGGGACTAGGAGTAAAAAGAATCCTACTCTCCGATATATATAATTCTATAAGACTCAAAACATTTTCTTCTAGACTCGACAACATCAGCGATTCGATCAAGCAGGGGCCTCCTAAGTCGGGGAAGGCTCTGATTACCAACTTATAACGCCCCGGACACACCTGCCGGTGGTCGTTACTCTTGGCGGGATCTAGACTGGCCCCATAGATCAATACTAGTCTTTTCTGCGCACTTTGTCTTCACTCGTGCGCACTCGGGAGCAACTTCCCAGTCGGTCACCCATCCTGACACTACTCCAAGCTGAGCACACTTAACTTGGAGTTCTGTCCGAATGGGCTCCCGGAAAAGAAGGAATTCCCTATTGATATGAGTAGTCTATCATCCCTAATAAGCCAGGCCATCACATACACCCCCACTCAGAGGAACCGACGTCCTCGTCGGGCCACAGGAACGTTCCCTCTTGGCACATACGTCTGTGCATCCAGTCCGGTACATGTACCATGCCGTGTGCCACGACGGGTCACAAACGTCATGAACAACATGACCGCGCACCTGTCTGCAAACATTCGTGTAACCGCGAGGGTCGGCTCTGATACCAACTTGTAACACCCACGATGCGGTTATATCTCCCACGTGTCGGGGCACGACTTAGAGGCATAACCGCATAGTAGGTATGTCGCAAGAGGGGTAATCTTTACACATCCCATGTACTGAATAAGAAAGGGATAAAGAGTTGGCTTACAAACGCCACTTCACACAATACATGAACATAGCATTACATCATCCAAATACAATGAAGGTCCGACTACGGAACCAAATAAAGAAAGACAACCCCTAATGATAGATCCTCGATCGCCCTGACTGGGCTCCACTACTGATCAACTAGAAACGAAACAAGACTACGATCAAGATCCTCATCAAGCTCCTCCTTGAGCTCGGTTGCATCACCTGCATGGTTATCATCGGACTTGCAACTGTTTGAAGTAATCCGTGAGTCACGGGGACTCAGCAATCTCACACCCTCGTGATCAAGACTATTTAAGCTTATGGGTAGGAAAAGGTAGTGAGGTGGAGCTGCATCAAGCACTAGCATATATGGTGGCTAACTTACGCAAATGAGAGCGAGAAGAGAAGCAAAGCACGGTCGTGAACTAGAAGTGTTCAAGAAGTGATCCTGAAACTACTTACGTCCAAGCATAACACAAGAACCGTGTTCACTTCCCGGACTCCGCCAAGAAGAGACCATCTCGGCTACACACGCGGTTGATGCATTTTAATTAAGTTAAGTGTCAAGTTCTCTACAATCAGATATTAACAAATTCCCATCTGCCCATAACCGCGGGCATGACTTTCGAAAGTTCAAAACCCTGCAGGGGTGTCCCAACTTAGCCCATCACGAGCTCTCACGGTCAACGAAGGATATTCCTTCTCCCTGGACGACCCGGTAAGACTCGGAATCTCGGTTACAAGACATTTCGACAATGGTAAAACAAGACCAGCAAGACCACCCGCTGTGCCGACAAATCCCGATAGGAGCTGCACATATCTTGTTCTTAGGGCACACCGGATAAGCTAAGCGTACATGAGCCAACTTAACCCAAGTTGCCCAGGGACGACCCTGCACGGTGCTCTAGTTTGGACTAACACTCAGAGGAGCACTGGCCCGGGGGTTTAAAATAAAGATGACCCTTGAGTCTGCAGAACCCAAGGGAAAAAGGCTTAGGTGGCAAATGGTAAAACCAAGGTTGGGCCTTACTGGAGTACTTTTATTCAAGGCGAACTGTCAAGGGGTTCCCATTATAACCCAACCGCGTTAGGAACGCAAAATCAAGGAACATAACACCGGTATGACGGAAACTAGGGCGGCAAGAGTTGAACAAAACACTAGGCATAAGGCCGAGCCTTCCACCCTTTACCAAGTATATAGATGCGTTAAAGTAAACAAGATATACTAATGATATCCCAACAAATATCCAAGTTCCAACAAGGAACAAACTCCATCTTCACCTACAACTAGCAACGCTATAAGAGGGGCTGAGCAAAGCGGTAACATAGCCAAACAATGGTTTGCTAGGACAAGGTGGGTTAGAGGTTTGACATGGCAATATGGGAGGCATGATATATCAAGTGGTAGGTATCGCAGCATAGCAATAGAGCGAGCAACTAGCAAGCAAAGATAGAAGTGATTTCGAGGGTATGGTCATCTTGCCTGCAAAGTTCTCGGAGTTGACGAAAGCTTGATCCTCGTAAGCGTACACAACGGGTTCCTCGATCACGAACTCGTCTCCCGGCTCTACCCAAGGCAAGAACACAAGCAAAGGAAACCACAATCATCCACGGTGCAATGCGCAGGCAACATGATACAAAACATGACATGATATGCGAGAAGTAATATGCAATGCATATGCGTGCTCTGGAAGGAAAAGATTGATCAAGGCAGCAACTTGGTAAACCAAGTGCGCCGCTGGAAAGATGAGTTGATTTCGGTCGAAATCTATATAAAAATCACTGGAATCGGATGCACGGTTTGGAAATGGCAAGCAAAACAAGAATGGCACAATTCTGCGATTAACAGCACGATGCCATCTAGAATGCAACAAGAAACTAAGCTACTGCACCCCAACATCGCAACAAAGCACATGGAAGTGATCTACTCAAGATTCTTGACAAAAGATGAACACTGAGCTATGGCCTAATCACACAATAGCAGGTTCAAACAATCATGGCAAAAGTGCAAAAGATATCAGCATCATAGACTTAGTGAAAATAACAACATATCAGAAATTAACATCAGGAAGCAATGTTTAGAGCAAGATAACAACATGCTACAGGAACATAACATAACAAGCAAAGGCATGGCATGAATCTACTCAAAGCATATAACAAAAGTACCTTACTGACCATAAGCCAAAAAGGATCACAAGATATGATGGTACCCATGTAAACATAGCAAGTTTCGTTAACAGATTCGGACTTACCAGAAAACTGGACATGGCATAATCAGAATTATGAAGGCATGTTTGCGAGCTCGATGCACTCAACACAAGGCATTTCATGAAAAGATAAGCATAGCAATAGCAAGAAGACATGATCAATAAGCTAACCAAGGCAAGAACAAGCTCATAGTATGCATGGATCAACTACAACAACCATGGCAAAATTGATTAACATGTAAACAATCTGCTAGGAACATTTTATAGCAAAAGTAGAGCAAGATTGAGTAATGCTAGGGCACTCCATAAATGAAAATAGGGGCATGGATGGATAGATCATAACCATATGTCCAAATCATCCTTACTGAACATACTCAAAAGAAGCATGGATCTCTTTGTAGCAACATGAACACATGACATAAAAATAACAGCAGAGCAATGACTTGGTGAAATTCTAAGTCTCTGAATTTAGCAATATCACGAGAGCTACTTTGCATGCTTGTGCTAGTCACCACATTGATCACCAAAATACATGCATGCACCTGTGTAAATATGGCATGGCATGGACCAAAACACATGCAGAGCTCATGTCCATATGCAGCACACAATAATCACGGCAAAAATGCCAAATGCTCATAAACTGACAAGAATCAGGAACTAACATTTTATAGAACTCTTGCATCAAAAATTTGGGCATCAATATGGACTCAAACAAGCATGGTGCAATGGAACAAAATGAAGAGCACATCCAGATGAACATTTTCGTATATCATGCGCGTGAAATGGAGCTACGGTCACAGAGTTGTGATGCAATGAACAGGGCCAGAAAATGTTACAGGGAAAGGACTTAGACGAAAATTACCCTGTCAAAAACAGATCTAGGGTTGACTTACACGTAGTTCTAGGTTCGTCGGAGAGTCGCCGGACTTGGCTGGAGAGGAGGAAGGAGACCAGAGAGGCGACCGTAGGCGTCGGATCCGGCGGGGGAAGGAACTCCGATGGCCGAAGCGGGTGGATCCGGGCGTGGGATCCCCAGATCCGGCGCCAGAGGCGAGGCGGGAGGCCATGGCAGGTGCGGTGATGAGCTCCTGCGACGAGGATCACGGCCGGCGGCGAGGTCTTGCAGGGGCGTCGGGGCTCGGACGCAGCAAGTCACGAGGCCGGCGAGCGGCGCGCAGGGCTCCGGTGAGTGGCGGCTGGAGGCGTGCGGGCGCGGAGGAGCACGTAGGCAGCGGGGCAGGTGCGCGGCGGCGGCCGACTGCGAGGCGCAAGGCGGCGGCGCGGGGGAGGCCCGGGCGGTGGAGCGCGGGGGCCGATCCGGGCTCTCGCGGGCCCCGGATGGGCCTGCAGGGCCGGCACTGTGGAGGCGCGGTGGAGACGGTGGCGGGGTGATGTGGCGGTGCTGGATTGGCTGCAGAGGTGTTAGCGGACATGTCCGGCCATGGGAGAATTTGTCCGACGGCGCGAGGAAGATGGATCTAGGGTTTCATCCGCGAATTTCGGAGGGGGAGGTCTATATATAGGTAGAGGTATCTAGGAGAGTCAAAATGAGGTGCGGTTTTTGGCCACGTGATCGTGATCGAACGACCGAGAGGATGGAGGGGGTTTGGATGCGTTATTGGGCCATTTTAGAGGGATGTTGAGCTGCAACACACACAAGGCCTTTACGGTTTCCCGGTTAACCGTTGGAGTATCAAACGGACTCCAAATGGCACGAAACTTGACAGGCGGTCTACCGGCGGTGTACCAAGGCCGCTTGGCAAATCTCGGTCCATTTCGAGACAGTTTAACACCCGCTCATGAAAAGAGGCAAAAGGGGGCGCTGGAGGACGTAGGAGTGCCAGATTGCAAAATGGACAATGGGGAAGATGCTCGGATGCATGAGACGAACATGTATGCAAAATGCGATGCACATGATGACATGATATGATATGCATGACAAGGACAAAATGCAAACGAATACAAAACCCAACCACGTAAGAAAAAAATCATATCGCATCTCCGGAAAAGGCAAGAGTCGGAGTTACGAATATGGAAAGTCGTATCGGGGGCGTTACAAAGTCCTTCGTGGGCGACGGCCATGGTGGAATAGACAAGGTTGCTTCTTCGTGGAACCTTCGTGGGTGGAGCCCTCCGTGGACTCGTGCAACCATTACCCTTCGTGGGTTGAAGTCTCCATCAACGTGGATGTACGATAGCACCACCTATTGGAACCATGCCAAAAATCTCCGTGTCTACATTGCGTTTGCTCCCTCCAAACTCCTCCCTTTACCTTCATATGCATTTGTTTTACATTCCGCTGCTATACTCTTAGAATTGCATGTGTAGGTTGATTAGTTGAATTATGTTAAGTTGCTAAAATCTGCCAAGACTTAAAATTGGGAAAAGGCTAGATTTTTATTTGGTCAAGTAGTCTAATCACCCCCCCCCCCCTCTAGACATACTTTCGATCCTACAGTTGTCCTACCACATACCCTATCCATCGCACAAGGTTGCCTCGATAATTAAGATTAAATAATCGGACAAGAGCTTAGGGAGTTTAATGACTACACCTCATGAATCCTCGTGGATTGAATTCGTGTTACCATATTGTACCTTGCTGTGACCGGTGTTCTGTATAACACTTCACGTTCTCCTTGCTCATAGCTTTACCGTTGCTCGATCTCCATGATCCTTGGTACCTGCAGGGATGAAGATCATGGACAAGACAAGATACATCTACGGAACAATTTTATTTCACACATGCGAGATGTTAATTCAAAGCCCTTCCTTTGATCCCCGTAATAAATACAGAGGGTTGCAAGGCTTATGCCTCAATCCATACCTTACCAAACTACTCACACATGGAGATCACATTGCAAGAAGAACCCATCTTGGAGATTGATTGATTGCAAATATGTCTTACAATGGATGCCTGTGCAATGGACGATTACAAGTATGAATTAGAAGAAGATGAACTATGACGATGGTGGCTATGGAGATGGAAATGGCGGTGGCTAGGGTTTGTAGAGATGGATGAGGATGGTTCTGTTCTGCCTTCATTCGACGCTCCTCTATTGACATTTCGATGGGTCCCCTTTATAAAAGCTATTCAGGTGGACAATCTGCCTCGAAATCCATGCAATACGAGCGCTCGTGGTCATATGGAATGTCGTCTTTTGTGTTGTTTCTTCTGGCACGCCTCCTGCTAATTGCTTATTACTTCATTATGATTCCTTTCCATGTTCTTACTTGATTTCTTCCCTTTTTAGCCAATTTCCGATGGAAACACATTAAAGAGAGGATTTGTGGAATTATTTTCATTCATTAGTCACTAGTAGCAATATCAGAGCGAATATCTCTTTTTAAATGAAATATCTGGATTTAAACTAGGGTGAATGAGTGTAAAATATCACTCATCAACTCCCCAAGCTTAAACTTGACCGTCCTCGAGAAACATAG
The DNA here is from genome assembly GCF_002162155.2 of Triticum dicoccoides. NCBI lineage: Eukaryota > Viridiplantae > Streptophyta > Magnoliopsida > Poales > Poaceae > Triticum > Triticum dicoccoides. Next base: position 486,042,051 of record NC_041382.1, on the reverse strand, counting down.
TGAGAAATCTAAATCATAAGGAACTTAGTTGTTTAAACAGAAATAATGAGAAGGTTTTGGTTCACTTACGATCGGTATGCTTAGATAGCTCTCTGCTTCTTGACCTGAAATTTAGTATAGCTGTAGTGGTGGCATGGTTATTGTGCAAGCATTAGTGAAGCAAAGATAATCGACACAAAGTTCTTGATCTACTAGATAAAACAACTTTGCAACACTCAATTCTATAGCTGTAGACAACACTTGCTTGTCGGGAATGCACGGAAGAGTTTTCTTTTGATAGAGCCATAAGAACATATATTAGGGAGTGAAAGGCATGCAGAAAAACATGATGCTTTGGTGCTCATAAACATGCCCACAATTCTATCATCCTGAAGGCTCTTAAGAACTTCATTTCAATCATTGTTTGTTGAAACTTTGGTTGTCACCTGATGGGATTATGCCAAATAAGTGATCATGCATTTCGTTGTGGCTTAATGTTTGGGAACTATGGACCTTTGATAGTGTCCCTTTCGAACTCTTTTGATCAGTCCCCTTTATTTAGCACATCCACACCCATTCAAGAGAAATCCGAATAATATGTGTTTGTAGTGTTGCGAGTACATACAGTAACAAACTCATAGCCGAAATTGGAGCTATTACTCTTGGTGGATCGTTCATTGGCTAGCGGAGTCCTCTGCATACCATCAAGAAAGGTTACAAAGCCACATTTACACACGTACACATGCATATAGTAGGAGGGCCATGGCACCAGCAAGAAGCTGAAGCACCATGTAAGAGATACAACACAAATTTTTGGCATAATTTGGTTCACCATTCAACTAAGTTCCTCTAGACAATTTAATCCACAAGTGTTATCAAGTCTATTAAAATTAACACTATGGGGTTGAGCATTTCAAACATCATCTTCTCTACAACTTTTCTCAACTCCCAAGTCTTTGAAGACCTTCTCTTGTGCATGGTTATTCTTAATTAATATCATTTCATTTACAAACAGCCCCACGGCAAGTCTTGGTTGTCTAAACTAAATAGAAGAAAGGCTACAAATTTATTTTGGCTACTAGAACAAAACCTTTGTCTTAATTATCAAGACTTACTCCTATTTGCACATATCACACATACTACTACTACATCTACTCTAAGTATTTCAAGTGCAAAAGATGGGAGTCGTAGGACATACCTTCACGATTGTGAATTTACACACTTCTCTTCCTTACTCTTGCATTCCTCGTTGTCCATCATAGATCAACTCCTCTGAAGAAAAATGCAAATGAACTCCAAGGGGTAAAAAGAGTAAGAGCAAAGCAAAGCTGTTTCTATTTTTTGATTTTTGGGTTTTTGAAAACTAACTTGCAAATGAAAAATCACAAAGGGAAAACAAACAAAAGAAAATAAAAATAAGGTGTTGGAACAAACCAACACAAGTGTTTTGAAGCTCCACGAGCTTAAGTACAACCTCATTACAATTTGTTAAAATAATACCACCACATCTAGACATAGAAGTGGTGATGACCTCCCCCAAGCTTAGGCTTTTGCAAGCCAAACCGGTGGGATCCTTGTGGCGGTTGGTCAGGAGCCCATTCTTGGCTCAAGTTGGTGAAGTTCATCCTCATGTAGGCGAACGTGCCTCAAAGGGACGTGGCGAGGTTGCATATGTCATCAATAGAGTCTTGGAGGCCATAGAGGTTCGCATAGGTGGTGTAGGCTTCTTCTTGTGGATGCTCTTGGGGCTGCTCCTCTTCTTCGTCAGTGGCGAGTTCTTCATTTACCTGTTCGGGTTGTGGGCCTTCTTGGTCAAAAGCTGCATCTCCTGCCTATCCAACATAATGCAATTGTCCATGTTCTATGAAAAAACGATTAGGCATATGAGTGGGCAACAAGTATGCCACTCCAGGAATTCTGATGCAATGACAACCACGGCTAACTACTACCATTCCAATGCTAGTAAGAACACCAATACTAACAAGGTTGTTACCAATAATGGGGTGACGGTGATTGTAGTTGGGACCAAGGGAGTTAGACAAGATGGTGATTGACACGTCTCCAACATATTTATATCACTTTTTGGGACTAACCTATTAACCTAGTGCCAAGTGCCAGTTGCTATTTTTCTTCTTATTTTGTCATTTATAGAAAATTAATACCAAATGGAACAAAACTTTGTGAGGATTTTTCTTGGACTAGAAGACACTGAGGAACTTTCGGGAGGGGGTCAGAGGGGCCACCAGTTGGTGATAATCCCTGGAGCCGCGCCCTAGGGGGTCGCACCCCCAGGCTTGTCGGCCCCCTGATGCCTCTCCAACCCTAATCTTTGCTCTATAAATACCCAAATATTCCCTGTATACCAGAGGGCACACCAAAAATACTTTTCCGCTTCCACAAGTTTCTGTCCTCGTGAGATCCCATCTGGAGACCTGTTTCGGTACTCCGCCAGCGGGGGATTCGATCACAGAGGGCCTCTACATCAACCTTGCTGCCCTTTCGATGATGTGTGAGTAGTTTACCGTAGAACTACGAGTCCATACATGATAGCTAGATAGCTTCTTATCTCTCTCTTTGATCTTCAATACAATGTTCTCCTTGATGTTCTTGGAGATCTATTCGATGTAATCTTCTTTTGTGGTGCGTTTGTTGAGATCTCATGAATTGTGGATTTATGATCAAATTATCTATGAATACCGAGTCTTCTCTGAACTCTTTTAAGCATGATTAAGATAGCTTTGTATTTCTCTCTGATCTATTGATTTGGTTTGGCCAACTAGACTGATTTTTCTTGCAATGAGAGTGGTGCTTTGTAATGGGTTCAATCTTGCGGTGTCCTCACACAGTGACAGAAGGGGTAGCGAGGCACATATTTGTATTGTTGCCATTAAGGATAAAAATGTGGGGTTTATTCATACTAATTGGATCTATCCCTCTGCATCATGACATCTTTATTAAGGCGTTACTCCGTTATTGTTACTTGATACACTAGATGCATGCTGGATAGCGGTCGATGTGTGGAGTAATAGTCATAGATGCAGGTCAGAGTCGGTCTACTTGTCACGGACGTGATTAATACGCCCATTTTGCATCATGTTTTCCTACTGTTATTTATAATTTTTTATGCATAATAACACTTTATGGAGTAATTCCAATGCCTTTTATCTCATAATATGCAAGGTTTACACAAAGAGGGAGAATACCGGCAACTAGAACTCTAGACCCTAAAAAGCTATGTCAGAGATACCTATTCAGCACATCTCCAAATGAGCTGAAATTTTACAGAGAATTATTTTGGAATATATATAAATATTGGAGAAAATACTACTAGAGGGGGGCTGCCAGGTGCCCACAAGACACGAGGGTGAGCCAACCCCTCCAGGCGCGCCCTGGCGGGTGGTGGGCAGCCACTGGTACAACGAGGTGCTATACAAACGGTTTTTAACCCCTTTCCACGACGGCATTTGGAACTGTCGCCAAGTGAGTGTGGGAGATAGGGGGTCCTTCCCACACGACCCAGAAGCCATCGGGGATAGGCCCTCCTGGGACACATGCTGGCACAAAATGAGCTCGTGTGCGATCGGGCGAGGCATCGAAACCCAATCATTTCTGTTCGTATGTTCATCCCACACACGGTGAATCCCAGAAAAACATTTCCGTTCGTATGTATATCACACATAGTCAATCCAAGGAATATGTTTCCGTTCTTATGTACATCCCACATAGTCAATCCAGGGAAAACATTTCCGTTCATATGTATAACACACATAATCAATCCAAGGAATACGTTTCCATTCTTATGTACATCCCACATAGTCAATCTAGGGAAAATGCTTCCGTTCGTATGTACATCCCACACAGTTTTATGTGTAGGCTCGTGTGTGAAAGGTGTAACTATCACACACGCTTTGCCTTGGTTAACTATTTGCTTTTATCAACTACATCACACACGATTTGATGAAGAAAATTGTGTGGCATTGGGCTATCCATCACAAGCGCTTTTACTGCTAGAACCGATGCAAAGTTCCATGACACATTTAGCAGGTTTATTAGTTTACAAATAATAATTCCAGTATTACACAAATTCACATTTCATATAGAACAACTATTTGCCAATTTCATATCAAGCACATAAATATATTATAACATCACAGTACGATAGCTACATGAAAACAACATAGTACAACATATAGCTAGTTCAACTTCATAAGAACAATATATTCATTTCCCTAATCGAGATCATCCAGGCTCGTCTTATCCACCTCTGCCTTCAGTTCAGTAAGAACCTGTTTTGCACTGCTAACTAGAAAAATGCCTCCTCCTTCGCCAACACCATCTTAGCAAAGTCTGATTTTAAAAAAATGAGCTCATTCTCCACCTTCCTCTTTTTATCCTACATCTTCAAATATTCTTCAGCGTTGACAACACTTTCTCTAAGCCTACCTCTATTCTCTTCCTCATACATGCTCCAGACCTTTGCTAGGGACATCTTCAAAGACTATGGCCACTCTTGATCAACCCACTCCAAGTAAGAACACTTCTGTTCATCCTATAATATTTAAAAGTAGATCAGCAACAATTGTAGGGAAATGGGTTTATAGTAACATAGAAAATCACCAATGGTTATTTTGAAAAACTAAAGAAACATGTTAATTATGACATATCTTCTGAAAAAGATCAATGTGCAAATGAATTAATTGCTACTGAGACAACAACCAAATTCTGAAACATCAGAAGCTATAATTAACTACAAAAACGCTACAAGTTCTTCCTCATGTACAATAAATAACAAATTGAACATTTTATGAGGAAGGTAAATATAATGGCAACAGCATAGCGACATTGTTTGGATGACAACAAATTGATACTAACAGGTGTGTACATGCACAAATTTAGTAACATAGAACTAATAGCACTAAGGTCGTCCACTATGTATGCCAAAACTAGTGTAGAGACAACTGTTGCTACATCTCGCACTGGTGTCCTGCACTGGCAAGCCGATGCAGCGGAAAATGAGCTCATAGTTGCTCCAATGCCCAGTTCCTTCGTGCCATAAAGATTTAGTATTTTACTGCTTGGCTACTCGAATGTGTGGACCAAAGTTGGCTGCACAAACTGCTGAAGGAGTGCCAAATAATTTTCTAATGGCACCGCTGATGAGATGGCAACATTTTTAGATACTAGGTACAAACTATGACACTATCTTAGGATGTGTTTGGTTGAAGGTGTGGTATGAATGGGTTGGGACGGTGAAAGTGTCTGAATGACATCTAACAAATGATTTGTAACAACAAAAGAGGGTCTAACCTTCTCTACACATGCCAGAAACTTCATCCCACTGTCCACAGATTCAAAGGCAACTAGCTTCACGCGTGGAGATTGATCGTGACAATGAGAAGATAAATCTTCAGCCACCCTGCTTTATCAGTATCCACATATTTCTTCTTTTGCATATGACACAAATCAACAAAGTTATTTAGATGGGTAGCGGCATCTTCACTAGGAAGGCCAGAAAATTGATCTTTCATGACAAGATTCAACAAAGCAGCATTAATTTCACAAGATTCAGCATCAATAATAGGAGCAATCGGAGTGCTAATAAAATCATTGTTGTTGGTATTGGAAAAGTCACATAATTTAGAATTATCTTGAGCCATCGTGACAAACAGTCAATCCAAACACACAATCACACAAGAAGAAAGTGAAAAAAAGCGGACGGAAAAGGGCGAATAAAACAGCAAAGAGTTTTCAAAAACATTTTAGAAGTGGGGGAGCGGAAAATGAGAGGCGAATGGAAAGTAATGTAATGCAAGGGAGAAGAGTTTATGATGGGTACTTGGTATGTCTGGACTTGAGCGTAGACCTCCCCGGCAATGGCGCCAGAAATCCTTGTTGCTACCTCTTGAGCATGCGTTGGTTTTCCCTTGAAGAGGAAAGGGTGATGCAGCAAAGTAGCATAAGTATTTCCCTCAGTTTTTGAGAACCAAGGTATCAAGCCAGTAGGGGATAACACGCAAGTCACCTAGTACCTGCACAAACAATCAAGAACCTTGCAACCAACGCGATAAAGTGGTTGTCAATCCCTTCACGGTCACTCGCAAAAGTGAGATCTGATAAAGATAGTAACATAAATATTTTTGGTATATTTGTTGTATATATTGGAAAGTAAAGACTGCAAAATAGTAAACAAGATGCGATGTAAATAAAAAGAGATGCAATATAATAAGAAAGAGACCCGGGGGCCATAGCTTTCACTAGTGGCTTCTCTCATGATAGCATGTATTACGGTGGGTGAACAAATTACTGCCGAGAAATTGATAGAAGAGCGCATAGTTATGAGAATATATAGGCAATGATCATGAATATAGGCATCACATCCGTGTTAAGTAGACCAAAACGATTCTGCATCTACTACTATTACTCCACACATCGACCGCTATCCAGCATGCATCTAGAGTATTAAGTTCATAAGAACAGAGTAATGCATTAAGCAAGATGACATGATGTAGAGGGATAAACTCAAGCAATATGATATAAACCCCATCTTTTTATCCTCGATGGCAACAATACAATACGTGCCTTGCTGCCCCTACTTTCACTGGGAAAGGACACCGCAAGATTGAACCCAAAGCTAAGCACTTCTCCCATTGCAAGAAAGATAAATCTAGTAGGCGAAACTAAACCGATAATTCAAAGAGACTTGCAAAGATATAAAATCATGAAAATAAGAATTCAGAGAAAAACCAAATATTATTCATAGATAAACTTGATCATAAATCCACAATTCATTGGATCTCGGCTAACACACCGCAAAAAGTATTACATTGAATAGATCTCCAAGAACATCGAGGAGAACTTTATATTGAGAACCAAAGAGAGAGAAGAAGCCATCTAGCTAATAACTATGGACCCGAAGGTCTGTGGTAAACTACTCAAAAATCATCGGAGAGGCTATGGTGTTGATGTAGATGCCCTCCGTGATCGATTCCCCCTCCGGCAGATAGCCAGAAAAGGCCCTAGATGGGATCTCACGGGCACAGAAGGTTGCGACGGTGGAAAAGTGGTTGCGTGGCTCTCCTGGATGTTTTTAGGGTATAAGAGTATATATAGGCAAAAGAAGTGCATCGGTGGAGCTCCGTGGGGCCCACGAGGGTGCGGGCGCGCCCTCCTGCCTCGTGGCTAGCTCACGGACTTCCAGACTTCCACTCCAAGTCTCCTAGATTGCGTTTATTCCAAGAAAGATCCTTGCGAAGGTTTCATTCCGTTTAGATTCCGTTTGGTATTCCTTTTCTGCGAAACACTAAAATAGGCAATAAAAACAGAAACTAGCACTCGGCCTCCGGGTAATAGGTTAGTCCCAAAAATAATATAAAAGAGCATAATAAAGCCCATTAAACATCCAAAATAGATAATATAATAGCATGTGACAATAAAAAATTATAGATACGTTGGATACGTATCATCATTCCACCAAGATGATGTGGTAAAACATTTGGCATGTGTGTCAAAAGTTTGTACACACACCCCTCACTAACCGGAGCAACTCACTTGAAGGCTCGTGGTTCCGAGAGGTAACAATGCATGTTTGATGACGAACGGAACGTAGCTTCCTCTTAGGGCCTTCAAATTTTTTCTATGTTTAACGTGCACTAATACAACTATCATGTGAAAATTTGGAAAATTTCAGGGGTCATTTGACCTTTTAAAGACATTTAAGTGATTTTCTAGCCATTTAATGACCGTTATTCAAATTTGAACTACATCTACATGCAACGACTTACCATAATGGTTTGAAAAATCATATTTGTGTACTTGTCTGCGAGTTAATTCCATGTGGAGAAATTATAAGAAATTTTCAAACATATTGGTCTCACGTCATGGACACATGCATGGAGTGCCATGGAATTTTAATTTCAAAAAATAAAAAATGATCAAAAAAACATGAAACCTTGCTTGATGTGATGTCATGCGACCAAGATGATGTGGTTAAAAAATTGGCCTGTTTGACGGAAGTTTGGACAGAGCCCCCTCACAATCCGGAGCAACTCACTAGAAGGCTCGTGGTTCCAAGAGGGAACAATACATATTTCATGACGAACGGGAGATAACTTCCTCTTACGGCCTTCAATTTTTTCTACATTTAACATGCACTAATACAACTGTCATGTGAAAATTTGGAAAATTTTAGGGGTCATTTGACCTTTTAAAGACATTTAAGTGATTTTCTAGCCATTTAATAACCGTAATTCAAATTTGAACTACATCTACATGCAACGGCTAACCATAACGGTTTGAAAAATCATATTTGTGTACTCGTGTGCTAGTTAATTCCATGTGCAGTAAATTAGAAGGAATTTTCAAACATATTGGTCTCACGGCATGGACACATGCATGGAGTGCCATGGCATTTTAATTCCAAAAAATTAAAAAATGATCGAAAAACATGAAACCTTGCTTGATGTGATGTCATGCCACGAAGATGATGTGGTAAAAAAATTGGCCTGTTTGACGAAATTTTTTACACACCCCCTCACAAACCGGAGTAACTCACTAGAAGGCTCGTGGTTACGAGAGGGAACAATGCATGTTTGATGACGAACTGGAGATAGCTTCCTCTTACGGCCTTCAATTTTTTCTACATTTAACGTGCACTAATACAATTGTCATGTGAAAATTTGGAAAATTTCAGGGGTCATTTGACCTTTTCAAGACATTTAAGTGATTTTCTAGCCATTTAATGACCGTAATGTAAATTTGAACTACATCTACATGCAACGCCTAACCATAACAGTTTCAAAAATCCTATTTGTGTACTTGTGTGCGAGTTAATTCCATGTGCAGTAAATTAGAATGAATTTTCAAACATACTGGTCTCACGGCATGGGCACATGCATGGAGTGCCATGGCATTTTAATTCCAAAAAAATAAAAATGATTAGAAAAACATTAAACCTTGCTTGATGTGATGTCATGCCATGGAGATGGTGTGGTAAAAAAATTGGCCTGTTTGACGAAAGTTTGGACACACACCCTTCACCAACTGGAGCAACTCAGTAGAAGGCTCGTGGTTCCGAGAGTGAACAATGCATGTTCGATGACGAACGGGAGATAACTTCCTATTACGGCCTTCAATTTTTTCTACATTTAACGTGCACTAATACAACTGTCATGTGAAAATTTGGAAAATTTCAGGGGTCATTTGACTTTTTAAAGAAATTTAAGTGATTTTCTAGCCATTTAATGACTGTAATTCAAATTCGAAATACATCTACATGCAACGACTAACCATAACGGTTTGAAAAATCATATTTGTGTACTTGTGTGCGAGTTTATTCCATGTGCAGTAAATTAGAAGGAGTTTTCAAACATATTGGTCTCACGGCATGGACACATGCATGGAGTGCCATGGCATTTTAATTCCAAAAAAAATAAAAAATTATCAGAAAAACATGAAACCTTGCTTGATGTAATGTCGTGCCACCAAGCTAACGTGGTAAAAAAATTGGCATGTTTGACGAAAGTTTGGACACACCCCTCTCACAAACCGTAGCAACTCACTAGAAGGCTCATGGTTCCGAGAGGGAACAATGCATGTTTGGTGACGAACTGGAGATAGCTTCCTCTTACGGCCTTCACATTTTTGTCTACATTTAATGTGCACTAGTACAAATGTCATGTGAAAAATTGGAAAATTTCAAGGGTCATTTGACCTTTTAAAGACATTTAAGTGATTTTCTTGCCATTTAATGACCATAATTCAAATTTGAACTACATCTACATGCAATGGCTAACCATAACGGTTTGAAAAATCATATTTGTGTACTTGTGTGCGAGTTAATTGCATGTGTAGTAAATTAGAAGGAATTTTCAAATATATTGGTCTCACGTCATGGGCACATGCATGGAGTGCCATGTCATTTTAATTCCATAAAATTAAAAAATGATTAGAAAAACATGAAACATTGCTTGATGTAATGTCATGCCACAAAGATGATGTGGTAAAAAAATTGGCCTCTTTGATGAAAGTTTGGACACACACCCCTCACAAACCGGAGCAACTCACTAGAAGGCTCATGGTTCCGAGAGGGAACAATACATGTTTGATGACGAATAGGAGATAGCTTCCTATTATGGCCTTCAAATTTTTTCTATGTTTAACGTGCACTACTACAACTATCATGTGAAAATTTGGAAATTTCTAGGGGTCATTTGACCTTTTAAAGACATTTAAGTGATTTTCTAGCCATGTGATGACTGTAATTCAAATTTGAACTACATCTACATGCAACGGCTAACCATAATGGTTTGAAAAATCATATTTTTGCGCACTTGTGTGCGAGTTAAAAAATCATTAGACAATGTTAATATCTGGTGTTAAAAAAAGAAAATGTAAAGATCTAGCAAGACAACCGGCCCCCACACGATTGGCACTCTATCTCGCGGCTCGAGGTTTGATAGGTGAGTGGCAGGGGATCATTAAAATCAGACACGGTTGTGTATTGGAAATCATCAGCTATTATGTTCACACATGGATTTTGGTTCGGTAATCATGTGTAATTCAAACTACAGTACTCATAAATTCTAGGGACCAGCATGTGTACTGTTCTCATCGATCTAGATTCCAGCCGCCAAATAAATACTACCTTGCTCATGTTGTCCTGCCTGCATTCTCATCTATATCCTCCCCTCGCTCGTCCTCTCTCTCTCTCAAATCTCTGCCATGGTGCCA
>NC_041382.1:486028386-486031044 GCF_002162155.2 Triticum dicoccoides | reverse complement strand
CTACGCGCCGCCGGACGAGGTTGCGCCAGACCGCCCAACTTTGGATTGGTTTTGGAGCTAGTACAATCTTTGTCTGTGGAATTCGCTGCCACCGGCTGAGAAAGCTAGGCAAGTGGCATTCAAGAAGGAGATCGTGGAGGAGGAAGCCAGGTACCAAGCGGCCTATGAAGCCCGTGATGCCGCCTAGAAAAAGGAGGTGGCGGAGCTTTGGGGGCGGGTGCATTGTCGTGCGAAGGAGGTGTACGAAGACGGGTACTTTGTGAGGAAGGTCAAAGGTGCTAGACGCCTCATCGCTGCGTGGAGGTTGGCCGATAAGCTCCAACGTGCCACCGACGAGGAGCTTCGGTGGGTGCCCAACGAAATGGCAAGATCGTTCGCGCTCGTCCACCAGCAAGAGGCAGATCGGTACGTCAAGCGCTGCGAGGAGAAGGAGGCGGAGTACTGCCTCCGCACTGGGAAGACACCGCGCACCAGGGAGCTACTGGCGAGGGGCTGCCGGAATACTAGCCCCAGGAGGGATTACTAGTTTTAGTATTGTTCGTTTTCAATTTTATGCATTGTACCTAGTAGTTAAGTATCATCACGTATATGTGATGATATTATATATATATATATATATATTCTGTGATGAACTAATGAACAATTAATATATATATATATTATGAATTCCATTTTCTATCTATTTTTGTATACTAATTTGAATCTAGCTGTTATCATCCACATATACATAATGGAAATTGTATATACACATTGAAACAGAACATATAAGAACGGAAAACAAAGTACACACATTGAAATAGAGCAATACTATGATTGCCGTGAATACATAGCTATCCACATTGAAATGACTCAACAAAATAAAACGCGTCCATGAGACCATGACTAGTAGCCCTTGCCTATGGTAGCTCTTGGTTCTGCCTGAACTCGTGCAGGTGTTCGTCCAAGCGGTCGACACGCTCGCGGTACAACTGGAGCGCGATCTCGAGCTCCGAGTTAGATACTTCATCGGAGATCACCAGCTCGAGGATGCGATGGCCATGTTCCTCTACTGCGCCCAGGCAGACACCTAGGCCAAGGAGGCGGTCGAGCCTACTGACCAGCACGTTGGCATCGAGCAAGCCATGGACAAGGCGAACGGTGCGGCCCATGCGAACGGCGCGGCGGGCGTCCGGTGCAAGTTCTGCACGGCCGACCTCTGGTGCAAGTACGGCACAGAGGGCCTCTAACCACTCCTGGCGAGGAATGGGGGTACTGACGGGACATGTACCCAGCTGCGACGCCCTGTCGACAGCAGGCAAGCGCCGATGGATCCGCTCTTGCTGTGCGGCGTTCCGCGCCTCTCGCTCTGCGACACTCCAACGGTCTCGCCGTGCGGCGAGCCGCAGCCTATCGACGCGGACACACCTATCTTGCTCTGCGGCACGCCATCGATCTTATTGTGTGGCGAGCTGCAGCCTGTCGGTGCTAACATGCCTATCTTGATCCACGGCGCTAAAGCTCCATGCGCCAAGGGTCTGCTCAACCCTGGCGATGACGCGCATCACAGTGTCGTCCATCGCATTGCCAGGGAGCGCCTCGGCCTCGACGGGCCATGGCGCCTTCTCGTTTTCCTCGTCGACGAGGTTGGCTGAGCCGCCTGCTCGTTTTCCTCATCGACAAGGTTGATGGCAGAGGCGACGCTTTTGTGGGTTTGCATGCTTGGAAAAGGTGGATGTGCTATAGGCTGCGCTTGTTGCCTCCATGCATCGCGCACCGCCAAGGTTTATGCGCAATATCGCTGGGTGGTGGGAAACTGGTGAGGAAATGGCGAGGAATTGTGGTGTGTTCATAAAATGCCATCAATTAATGGAAACTTAACATAAAAGGAACATCGATCTAGCACAAGAAGTAGATGATAATCAGATGATCGTTTATCCTAGTTAATTATGCATGTAATAGTTTACTTTGGTGTGTGGAAATGTCTTGTGTGTATTAGCCACCTATATAATTGAATGTTAGCCGCGTATTACACACATGTTGTTTATGTGAAACATTTCTGTTCTCTTGGCTCAACACAAACAATTTATCGGAATGAACTGTATGCCCTCCATTGCACACACCTTGATCTGGTTGAACCGTTTCTGTTGCGTTTCCTAATCAAAAATAGTTCATCCGAGTGAACTGTATTCCATATATCGCACACACCTTGATCTGGATGACCGTTTCTTTTGTGTTGCCTAATCACAAGCAGTTCATCCGAGTGAAACGTATGCTGTATATCGCACACACTTTCATCTGGCTGCCAGTTTCTTTTGTTCCTCCTCATCGCAAATATTTCATTGAACTGAACCATATGCCCTGCATCGCACACAACTAAAATCGGAACCGTGTTTGATGCATCCTCCATCACAAACGTTTTGCACCTTTTTTGATGGTTTTTTACACCACCGTTTGAGATTATTGCATCACACACAATTTCGTCGAACAGTTTCTGATCATAGTGTCGCGTTAGCAGCATCCCGCAGTAGTGAGCCTAGCCCACCTCTGGAGACCATCTTCTGGTATATAAGTTCTTTTGACCAAGAAAAAAAATAAGGAGATGACTTTTGGTATGGAGCGCCGCTGTCTCGAAACGAAACTTGGTCAGGAGAACTTTTTCCCTCCGGTGGAGTGATTCCG
>NC_041382.1:485997705-486028233 GCF_002162155.2 Triticum dicoccoides | reverse complement strand
CTCATGTTTTGGAGGCCAATCTTCATCAACATCTTCAACAACACCATCTCATCTCAAACCCTAGTTCATCTCTTGTGTTCAATATTTGTATCGCTCAGGTTGGTACCTGTGGGTGACTAGTAGTGTTGATTACAACTTGTAGTTGATGCTATATGGTTTATTTGGTGGAAGCTTATATGTTCAGATACATTATGCTATTTAATATCCCTCTATTCTTGCGCATGAATATTATTTGTGATTAGTTGCCCTTGTTCTTGAGGCCACGGGAGAAGTCATGTTGCAAGTAATCATGTGAATTTGATATTTGTTCGATATTTTGATGATATGTATGTTGTGATTTCCTTAGTGGTGATATGTGAACATCAACTACATAACACTTCACCATCTTTGGGCCTAAGGGAATGCATTGTGGAGTAGTTATTAGATGATGGGTTGCTAGAGCGACAGAATCTTAAACCCTAGTTTATGCGCTATTCCGTAAGGGACTGATTTGGATCCATATGTTTAATGCTATGGTTAGATTGTTATCTTAATTCTTCTTTCGCAATTGCAGATACTTGCAAGGGGGTTAGTCATAAGTGGGAGGCTTGTTAAAGTAAGAACAACACCCAAGCACCGGTCCACCCACATATCAAATTATCAAAGTAGCAAACGTGAATCAAACCAACATGATGAAAGTGACTAGACGATATTCCCGTGTGCCCTCAAGAACGCTTTCCTTATTATAAGAGACCGTTTTGGCATGTCCTTTGCCACAAAAGGATTGGGTTACCTTGCTGCACTTTTTTTACCGTTACCGTTACTTGCTCGTTACAAACTATCTTCCTATCAAAGTACTTGTTACCAACAATTTCAGTGCTTGCAGAAATTACCTTGCTGAAAATCGCTTGTAATTTCCTTCTGCTCCTTGTTGGGTTTGACACATTACTTATCGAAAGGACTAAGATTGATTCCCCATACTTGTGGGTCATCAAGACTCTTTTAGGCGCCGTTGCCGGGGAGTGAAGCACTCTTGGTAAGTGGAAAGCGGCAAGGAAAATTTTATATTACGTGCTGAAATTTATTGTCACTTGTTACTCTGGAAAACAATCCTTTGAGGCATTTGTTCGGGTTATCTTCACCTTGACTAGAAACATAAAGATTTTCTCCTCAACCTACTGCACCTACTGAAAATATTAAGTTATGAAACTCCTTCATGTATGACAGAACAACTGCTAGCTAATCCTTATGTAGGAGAAGGAACGAAGCATCCAGATATGCATTTGATACATGTGGATGAAAATTTTGGATTGTTTAAGCTTGTGGGTTTATCCGGAGATGAAGTTAAGAATAAGGTTTTCCAATTATCTTTGGGGGGAAACCATTGACATGGTATAGGCTATGTGATGATATTGGATCTTCGAACTAGACTCGATTGAAATTGGAGTTTCACCAAAAAATTATCATATGCATCTAGTTCATCGTGATCGAAATTCTATATATAATTTTTGGCCTCGTAAAGGAGAAAATATCGCTCTAGCTTGGGGGAGGCTTAAGTCAATGTTATATTCATGCCCCAATCATGAGCTCTCAAGAGAAATTATCATTCAGACTTTTTATGCTTGGCTTTCTCGTGATGATCAATCCATGCTCGATACTTCTTGTACTGGTTCTGTTATGAAGAAGACTATTGAATTCAAGTGGGATCTGATACGTCTCAAACTTATCTACTTTTCCAAACACTTTTACCCTTGTTTTGGACTCTAACTTGCATGAATTGAATGGAACTAACCCGGACTGACGCTGTTTTCAGCAGAATTGCCATGGTGTTATTTTTGTGCAAAAATAAAGGTTCTCGGAATGACCTGAAAATCAACAGAGAATATTTTTGGAATATATAAAAGATACTGGCGAAAGAATCAAGGTCAGGGGGCCCACACCCTGTCCACGAGGGTGGGGGTGCGCCTACCCCCTGGGCACGCCCCCTGCCTCATGGCCCCCCTGGTGCTCCACCGACCTCAACTCAACTCTATATATTCACGTTCGGGGAGGAAAAAATCAGAGGGAAGGATTCATCGCGTTTTACGATACGGAGCCGCCGCCAAGCCCTAATCTCTCTCGGGAGGGCTGATCTGGAGTCCGTTCAGGGCTCCGAAGAGGGGAATCCATCGCCATCGTCATCATCAACCTTCCTCCATCACCAATTTCATGATGCTCACCGCTGTGCGTGAGTAATTCCATCATAGGCTTGCTGGACGATGATGGATTGGATGAGATTTATCATGTAATCGAGTTAGTTTTGTTAGATCCCTAGTATCCATTATGTTCTGAGATTCATGTTGCTATGACTTTGCTATGCTTAATGCTTGTCACTAGGGCCTGAGTGCCATGGTTTCAGATCTGAACCTATTATGTTTTCATGAATATATGTGAGTTCTTGATCCTATCTTGCAAGTCTATAGTCACCTATTATGTGTTATGATCCGTTAACCCCGAAATGACAATAATCGGGATACTTACCGGTGATGACCGTAGTTTGAGGAGTTCATGTATTCAGTAAGTGTTAATGCTTTGGTCCGGTACTCTATTAAAAGGAGGCCTTAATATCCCTTAGTTTCCAATAGGACCCCGCTGCCACGGGAGGATAGGACAAAATATGTCATGCAAGTTCTGTTGGCGTCCTAGGAACGGGGGTCCCAAGACTTGCCTACCTGTGGCCCACGGCGTGGCTGGGCTGGCAGGATTGTACGGCCCATCGTCATCTATAAGGCATTCAAGACCCACGCGAGGGGCCAAGCCTCGCGAGGTGGATGGTGCAAGACCCCCTGAGGAGCGGCCATGCCAGGTAGGCTCACGAGGGGCGGAGAGATCAAGGCAGGGCAAACCTCACGGGTCCGCGTGATGTGAGCCATGACGATCGAGACCAGGCGAGCGCCAGCGTGCAGTGTCCTTGTTTCCCCTTTGGTGCCAAGGGGGCAAGCGCAGGCGCGGAGTACCGAGGCATCAAGCAAAGGTTTCCATATTGGTACACGAGACCAAGACCAGAAGGACGGCAGGGCAGAGGTCACCATGGAGCCCAAGACGGCATCATCACCAGAGCCTTTGGCAGGCGAAGACCACCTTTTGTCAGGATAACTTGCACTAGATGTCCCCTTTTGAATTGGCCGTTGTTGGATCCCTTCCCGCTCAATATTTGGGAAGAGGACTAGGGCCTATATAAGTAGAACTAGCCACCACAGAGAGGGGGATAAAAGGAAAAAGGGGAGAGAGGAGAAGACAGAGGAAACGTGAGAGGATCGACCTCATCAAAAGCACACCAAGCACAAGAACACCTCAACCTCAGCAGGCTGGTCTTCCCCTTGTACCTGTTCTTCATTAGCCCAAGAGGCAATCGACCACCACCACACTGGAGTAGGGTATTACACCACAATGGTGGCCCAAACCAGTATAAATCTTGTGTCTTCCTGTGTTGTGAGTTCGTTGAGTTCATCTGCGAGATCTTAGAGAGCTAGGGCGTGGATCGATAGGGAGAAAACCTTAGCACACACCCCAGTGTTCGAACCTCAAGGGTTTGCCAAAACCCATGATCCGACATTTGGCGCGCCAGGTTGGGGTGCGTCGTAGCTTCTCTTTTGTCGATCTACGCTCCGTCGACAGCGCGCTCCGCCCATATGGCAGGCGCCCTGCCGCCGACTCCGATGACCAGCGTTGACGACGGGGCCAGGGGCTCCGAGCCCTGGCCCCCGCCCTGCGGCGAGTGCAGTGGCCGCCCAAGTTCGAGCCGGAGATGCCTCCGTGCTACGACGACGTGATACGTCCATTTTGCATCATGCTTTTATATCCATATTTATTGCATTATGGGCTGTTATTTCACATTATGTCACAATACTTATGGCTATTCTCTCTTATATTACAAGGTTTACATAAGGAGGGAGAATGCCGGCAGCTGGAATTCTGGGCGGGAAAAGGAGTAAATCTTAGAGACCTATTCTACACAACTCCAAAAGTCCTGAAACTCCACGGAATACCTTATAATAAATAATGAAAAATCCTCGCCAAAGATGAAGACCAGGGGGCCCACACCCTTTCCACGAGGGTGGGGGGCGCGCACCCCCTAGGGCGCGCCCCCTGGTGGCTCTCCGATGACCATCTTCTGCTATATGAAGTCTTTTGTCGAGAAAAAAAAAAGCAGCCTTTCAGGACGAAACTCCACCGCCACGAGGCGGAACCTTGGCGGAACCAATCTAGGGCTCCGGCAGAGCTGTTCTGCCAGGGAAACTTCCCTCCCGAAGGGGGAAATCATCGCCATCGTCATCACCAACGCTCCTCTCATCGGGAGAGAGCAATCTCCATCAACATCTTCATCAGCACCATCTCATCTCAAAACCCTAGTTCATCTCTTGTATCCAATTCTTGTCTCCAAGTCTGGGATTGGTGCTAGTAGGTTGCTAGTAGTGTTAATTACTCCCTGTAGTTGATGCTAGTTGGTTTAATTGGTGGAAGATCATATGTTCAGATCCTTTATGCATATTATTACCCCTCTGATTATGAACATGAATATGCTTTGTGAGTAGTTACGTTTGTTCCTGAGGACAAGGGAGAAGTCTTGCTATTAGTAGTCATGTGAATTTGGTATTCATTCGATATTTTGATGAGATGTATGTTGTCTAGCCTCTAGTGGTGTTATGTGAAAGTCGACTACATAACACTTCACCATTATTTGGGCCTAGAGGAAGGCATTGGGAAGTAATAAGTAGATGATAGGTTGCTAGAGTGACAGAAGCTTAAACCCTAGTTTATGCGTTGCTTCGTAAGGGGCTGATTTGGATCCATATGTTTCATGATATGGTTAGGTTTACCTTAATACTTTTGTTGTAGTTGCGGATGCTTGCAATAGAGGTTAATCATAAGTGGGATGCTTGTTCAAGTAAGAACAGCACCCAAGCACCGGTCCACCCACATGTCAAATTATCAAAGTACCGAATGCGAATCATATGAACGTGATGAAAACTAACTTGACGATATTCCCATGTGTCCTCGGGAGCGCTTTTCCCTATATAAGAGTTTTTCCAGGCTTGTCCTTTGCTACAAAAAGGATTGGGCCACCTTGCTGCACTTTATTTACTTTTGTTACTTGTTGCTCGTTACAAATTATTTTATCACAAAACTATTTGTTACCACTTATTTCAGTACTTGCAGAGAATACCTTGCTGAAAACCGCTTATCATTTCCTTCTGCTCCTCGTTGGGTTCAACACTCTTACTTATCGAAAGGGCTACGATAGATCCCCTATACTTGTGGGTCGTCACGACGCGGCAGAACCGTCAGCTTTCCTGCTGGCGTACGAGGAGGCCGTCCTCGAAGCCCGCGGAGACGACAAGGTCATGGCCAACTAGCTTCCCATGGCCCTCGCCGGCGAACCGCGCGTCTGGCTGCTCAACCTTCCCGAATCCACAGTGGCGTCTTGGGAGGAGCTCCATGACCTCTTCCCTGCGTGCTACGCTGCAACGGTGCACCACGCGGTCGTGGCCCTGCTAGGCGACTCACAGGCGCCGCCTTCAGAGCGCCACATCAAGTCGTTCCTCCGCCCGATCGGCGCTGCTTCCACGCGCTCGGGGGCTCCGCCGGGCTGGGCCGCGCCCGAGGCCGACCTGACCTTCACCTCAGAAGACCACCCCGTCACCACCACCAGTCGGGCATGCTTCCGATGCTCTGCACACCCACCATTTGCAACGTGGCCATCACCAAGACCCTCATCGACGGCGGCGCAGGCCTCAACTTGTTCTCCATGGAGGCCTTCAGCCTGCTTCATGTGCCGCTCGAACGACTCATCCTCAACAAGCCTTTCTCGGGAGTTGGTGGTGGTGCGGCCCGCTCCCTGGGGCAGATCCGCCTTCCCGTCACCTTTGGCACGCGCGACAACTACCGCACCGAGTTGGTCGACTTCGACATCGCTCGTATCGGCCTCCCGTACAACGCTATCCTCTGGTACCCAACCCTGGCCCAGTTCATGGCAGCAACTCATCCAGCCTACAATCTAATGAAAATGCCAGGAAGCAAGGGTGTCCTCACCATCAAGGGGGACACTAAGGAGGCCGTGACGGTGCTCAAACTTGCCATCAGGACCGCTGCAGCGGCGCAGCCCATCGGCACCGGTGCCCCGAGGCCAAGGAGGCTGCACCGACCAAGAAGAAGCAGTTGTTCACCCAAGTCAAGGCAGAGACAAAGCCGGTGCCGATCGATGAGGACGGCTCCTCAGGAGCCACCTTCACCATAGGTGTCGGCCTTAACCCCAGCCAAGAGTAAGCGTTGGTGAAGTTCTTGCGCGCAAACAAGGACATATTTGCATGGGAGCCCAATCAGTTGGTGGGGGTCCCGAGAGAGGTGATTCAACACCACCTGAGGCTGTGCCCCAATGTGCGCCCTGTGAAGCAGCGAGCAAGGCGGCAGTCCACGGAGAAAGCGGGCCTTCATCATCCAAGAGACCCGCAAGTTGGAGGCGGTGGGTGCCGTTCGTGAGGTCAGGTACCCCGAATGGCTGGCGGACCTAGTCGTGGTGCTGAAGTAAGGCGGGAAGGAGCGAATGTGTGTCGACTTCACTAATCTCAACAAGGCGTGCCCTCAGGATCCATTCCCTCTCCCACGCATCGACCAGATCGTCGACTTCACCACTGAGTGCGACCTACTGTGCTTCCTGGATGCGTTCTCAAGGTATCACCAAATCAAGATGGCGGTGAAAGATGTAGAGAAGACAGCCTTCCAGACCCCATGTGGGGTGTACTGCTACACCTATATGCCCTTTGGACTGCACAACGCGGGTGCAACCTTTAAGCGGCTGATGCACTATAACGCCCTGAGACCGTTGTGCCAGGTGTCCTTCAGTTATTCGTTGTGGTTGTCTTGTCCTTGCTTGCGTGTCATGCATTGCATATCATGTCATCATGTGCATTTCATTTGCATACAAGTTTCGTCTCATGCATCCGAGCATTTTCCCCTTTGTCCGTTTTGCAATCCGGCGCTCCTATGTCACTTGGTGTCCCTTTCTACCTCTTTTCATGTGCGGGTGTTAAACATTTCCGGATTGGACCGAGACTTGTCATGCGGCCTTGGTTTACTACCGGTAGACCGCCTGTCAAGTTTCGTGTCATTTGGACTTTGTTTGATACTCCAACGGTTAACCGAGGGACCAAAAAGGCCTCATGTGTGTTGCAGCCCAACACCTCTCCAAAGTGTCCCAAAGCCCAGCTAAACCCCCTCCATCATCTCGGCCGTTCGATCACGATCGCGTGGCCGCAAACCGCACCTCATTTGGACTCTCCTAGCTCCCTCTACCTATATATATGTGACCCCCTCCGAAATTCACGCACATGAAACCCTAAAAACTCCTCCCCGCGCCGCCGAACACTCCTCCCCGCGCTGGCCGGACATGTCCACCCCGCCGCCACATCACCCCGACGAATCAGGGGCCGCCACATCAGCCATGCCACCACTCCGGGCCAACAGCAGCGCGACACGTCGCCACGGTCCTTCCCCACTTCGCCGCGCCACCCGCCAGGCCCATCGGGCCCAGCCGCGGCCCTCCCGGCCCGGTCAGCCGTCCCGCGCGCCGCCCGCCTCCGCCGACGAAGCTTCCCCGCCGCCTGCTCTCTGCTCGCCGGCGTTCACGCCAGCCACGACACCGGCTTTCCCGGCTGCATTGCACCCTCGCCGCTGCGGGCCGCCATCGCCGCCGCCGCCTTGCGCCGTCCCGACACCGCCTTCCCTCGCCGTCGCCTCCCTTCCTCTGGCCCCGTCCAGATCCGTCATGGAGCTGGCCGGATCCGCCCTCCTCGCCGGGCCCGACTGCGTCACCGGCGACAACCGCTAGAGCAGAGCTCCCTCAGGCCGCCGCCGCCCTCCAGATGGATCGGGACAGACCCGATCCGCTCCCTCCGTTGACCGCGCCCGTGTGGGCCGGCCCAATCGTCCTCGCCGCGGCCCAGCTCCATCCCCGCCGGCCCACTCCCTCCAGCCCGGTGTATTTTTTCACGAGGTTATATTTCTCTAAGTTCCCAGATTCCAGTTTCATGTGCCTCTTTTCATCATGTCATAACCCTGCCATCGTAACTCCGTTTTGGGCGTGTAGCATACCGAAATGTTCGCCTCGACGAGTACATCATTTCATATCATTGCATCATTTTCATTTGAGCTCATCTTGATGCCCGAAATGCTGTTGGAAGAGCGCTATGTGATGATTTTGTCAGATCTGTTTCAGCAAATGGCATTTTGTCATTTTTGCCATGATTAACGTGTGCATGCTATGATCCTGAGCTCTACATGTGTTTTGTTATATGCCATTCCATATTTACAGTGGTGCTTGCCATGTATTTTTGTGACCTTTGTGGTGACTAGCACAAGCTTGCAAACTAGCGTAATCGGTAATGCTGATTTCAGGGACTTAGAATTTCTCTAAGTCCTTGCCCTGATTTTGTCGTTATGCAATATGTTCATGTTGTTTTCTAGTGATCCGTGCCTCTTTTGAGGATGATCAGTAAGGATGTTTTGTTAAAATTGTGGTGCTCTATCCATCCTTGTCTTTGTTTGAATTTATGGAGCAACCTAGCTTGAGTCAATCGAGCTCTACTTTTGCTATATCGTGAATCCTGGCAGATTGTTGACATGTTTAGCGATTTTGTTGAGGATGTTGCTATTGATCCGTGCATGCTATGTTGTTGTTCTTGCCATGTATAGCTTCTATGCCATGTATTCTTGATGTGTGTATGCTTAGTTTGTCATGCCATGCTCTGTAGTGAGTGCATCGCGCTCGTAAACATGCCTACTTGTTAACTGATTTGCATGCTCCAGTTTTTCACTAAGTCTGAGATCTGTTTATGTTTTTGCCATGTTCACATGCTTGCAATTGTATTTTCTGATCCCTTTTGGCTCAAGGTCACTAAGGGACTTTTGTTAAGTGCTTTGAGTAGCTTCATGACAGGCCTTGCTTTCCACGTTAAGTTCCTATAGCATGTAGTTTTTGTGCTCTAAAGTGTGCTTCCTGATGTTAAATTCCAGACTTGTGTTAATTTCACTAAGTCTGAAACCTGTTATCATTTGCACTTTTGCCATGCTTGTTTGAACCTGTTAATGAGTGAATTAGCCGTAGCTCAGTGTTCATATTTTATCAAGCATCTTGAGTGGATCCCGGCCATGTATTTGGTTGTCATGTTTAAGTGTTGTAGCATATTTATTTTGATGCATTTAGATGGTCACTTGCTGATTATCGCAGACCGGTGCCATATTTGTTTTGCTTGCCATTTCCAAACCGTGCATCCGATTCCGGTGATCTTTATATCGATTTCAACCGAAATCACCTCACCTTTCCAGTGGAACTCTTGGATTTCCAAGTTGAGGCCAGGTTCAATCATTCCTTTCCAAATCATGCATATGCATCACATACCGCATCCCGCATATCATACCATGTTCGTGTGTTGGTTGTTTACTATGTTGTGTGCTTCTTTCCAGTGTTGCTTCTTCGGGTTGGTTCCGGTAACGTCGCGTTTGTGAGGACCCGTTCGACTACGTCCATTTGTCTTCTTCATGGACTCGTTTCTTCTTCCTTGCAGGATTCCAGGCAAGATGATCATACCCTCGAAATCACTTCTATCTTTGCTTGCTAGTTGCTCGCTCTTTTGCTATGTCTATGCCGTGATACCTACCACTTGTTTATCATGCCTCCCTTATTGTTGAACCAAGCCTCTAACCCACCTTGTCCTAGCAAACCGTTGTTTGGCTATGTTACCGCTTTGCTCAGCCCCTCTTATAGCGTTGTTAGTTGCAGATGAAGATTGAAGTTTGTTCCTTGTTGGAACATGGAGATGTTATTCCTTGTTGGGATATCCCAATATCTCTTATCTAATTAATGCATATATATACTTGGTAAAGGGTGGAAGGCTCGGCCTTATGCCTAGTGTTTTGTTCCACTCTTGCTGCCCTAGTTTCCGTCATATCGGTGTTATGTTCCTGGATTTTGCGTTCCTTACGCGGTTGGGTTATAAAGGGAACCCCTTGACAGTTCGCCTTGAATAAAACTCCTCCAACAATGCCCAACATTGGTTTTACCATTCGCCACCTAGCCTTTTCTTTTCCCTTGGGAGTCACGCTCCAAAGGGTCAACATTATTTTACCCCCCAGGGCCAGTGCTCCTCTGAGTTTTGGTCCAAACTAGAGCCCTGTGCAGCGCCCCCTCGGGGAAACTCGAGGTTTGGTTTTAGTTGTATGGAGAGCTCATCTAAGTGTGCCCTGAGAACGAGATATATGCAGCTCCTATCGGGATTTGTCGACACATTCGGGCGGTGTTGCTGGCCTTGTTTTACCATTGTCGAAATGTCTTGTAACCTAGATGCCAAGCCTGATCGGATTGTCTTGGGAGAAGGAATATCCTTCGTTGACCGTGAGATCTTGTGATGGGCTAAGTTGGGACACCCCTGCAGGGATTTGAACTTTCGAAAGCCGTGCCCGCGGTTATGGGCAGATGGGAATTTGTTAATGTCCGGTTGTAGAAAACCTGAAGTTGACCTTAATTAAAATACATCAACCGCGTGTGTAACCATGATGGTCTCTTCTCGGTGGAGTCCGGGAAGTGAACACGGTGTTGGAGTAATGCTTGACGTAGGTTGTTCTAGGATCACTTCTTGATCATACTTTTATCGGCCATGCTTTGCCTTCTCTTCTCGCTCTCATTTGCGTATGTTAGCCACCATATATGCTAGTCGCTTGCTGCAGCTCCACATCATACCTTTTACCCTTCCTATAAGCTTAAATAGTCTTGATCGCGAGGGTGTGAGATTGCTGAGTCCCTGTGGCTCACAATTACTTCCAAAACCAGTTTGCAGGTGCCGATGTAACCGTGCAGATGACGCTACCAAGTTCGAGGAGGAGCTTGATGAATATCTTGTCCTTTGTGTTGTTCCGTTTCCAGTTGATCAGTAGTGGAGCCCAGTTGGGGTCGACCGGGGATCTGTGTAGCTTTTGGGGTAGTCTTCTTTTATTTTGGTTCCGTAGTCAGACCTTGATTGTATCTGTTTGATGTAATGATTTATTCATGAATTGTGTGAACTGGCGATTGTAAGCCAACTATGTATCTCTTTTCCTTATATACTACATGTGTTGTGTGAAGATTACCTCACTTGTGGCATTGCTTTCAATGCGGTTATGCCTCTAAGTCGTGCTTCGACATGTAGGAGATATAGCCGCATCGAAGGCGTTACAAGTTGGTAATCAGAGCCTTCCCCGACCTTAGGAGCCCCCTGCTTGATCGAATCGCTGGCGTTATTGAGTCTAGAAATGTTTTGAGTCATTTAGGATTATATATATCAGAGAGTTAGGAATTCTTTTTACTCCTCAGTCCCTTCGTCGCTCTGGTGAGGCATCCTGACGTAGAGTTTTGACTCTTCTCTTCTCAAATTTCACTAAAAAAATTTAGGATCACGCGGGTATCTTGGAATCGTTCCGATGGTTTTGTGACGAGAACATTGTTCTTGGTTCCTCCTATCATTTAGGGGTTGTGGCAGTGTCCCGGGGAGTTGAGCTCCGAGGTGTTGTCGTCACAATTTTATCGTTGCAGTTCTGGAATACCTGAGTTTAGTTTCGCCGACATCGAAAATCTCTTTTATGCAGTTGTTGGTGAGATAACCTCGACGTCACCCAGTACTGGGGCGGGAGTTCGGGAGTATTGCCATAACTTGTATAACGGATGCTTTTCGAAGGTTGAGGTAGACGATTTCCAAAGGTTTCTTGGTTATGTGTTGAAGGATGGATACAGTTGGATGTAGGATTTGCTAGATTTGGGTGAGATATTATGCTTCCCCTGTATCCCCAACACCTGATTGCATAACCGAAAAATTTCGGGAGTTTATAAGTGAGAATTCAATTAGCTCTTAGGATATCTTTCCGTTAGATGTATGATATGAAATTGGGGTTCGACGTCTAGTGGTACGCCTATCCACGATTGGTTTTACAGTGGTCTCGTTGTGTCTTAAAGAGTCCTTGGCTATGCCGACTCGGGGACACTTCGTATGTCATGTGCACTGCCTTGTACATGATGGTGTTGTACGATCGAGCCCGTGTAGGCCCCACCACAAAAACTTCGAATGAAATCTCTATCATATGTTTGTTCCGGCTTATTCCGCAAGCCAATCCTTTGTTTTGTTTTTGAGTTGTTGTATTCGAGTTGCTTCAATGTCAAGTGTTGATTCCATACCTTCCCCTTATGGTGTTCTCATACTCCGATGTGAATACCAATCCTTCTTGATCATCGAGATTGTCTTGCCAATCTTTTTCAATCGGCGTGTTTCTCTTCAAGTGGATCCGATCATTTCAACATCCGCAAGATCTAGTTTCAGTTCTTCTCAACGGTGTTTGCTTCATCCGTCTTCAAGTTGCCTTTGTTTTCCCACCCACCCACCCTTTTTCTTCAAGGACGCAGATTTCTCAATCAAGTATCATTTTATTGATGGAAGTCTCTTCACTCTTTTCCTTCAATGTTCTTATCTGGTAATTCGCAAGAAGATGCTAACGAAGCTTCTAGTTCATCATTCTTCGTTCTTTTTTCTTCTCTGGTGGATTCAATTCAAGCTTTGGTATTGAGCATAGTCTTTTCTTTTGCCCAATGCTTTTCTTATGCCGGTGCACCTCATAATCATCCAATCTTCACTATTCATTTGTTCCGGAGTGCTCAAGAAATCTCAGAAGATTCGTGTTTCCACTCTGCTTTCGTAATCCTTTCAAGCTCTTTCGAGATTGTTATCTCATTCTAGCCATTTAATTCAACCGGTGCAACCTCTCTTTTAAATCATTTCAATGGTGTTTCTTTTGAGTGGGCCCTAACCCACAGGTCTTTTCCTAGGATCTTACCTGACTCTTCTTATTTTCCCGGAGCTATCCTCAAATTCTTTCAAAGTTTGACATAAGAATGAATTGTCATCAGGCAAATGTTTTTCTCCAAGATCTTCCAAATTCTTTTCATCGTTGGCTCAACCTTTCCATTCTTCATTCTGGAGCGTCTAAATAATTCATGGTGGTGTTTCTCGTCGTCATTCTCGGATTTTGAAGACCGAAGAAGATTTTTCTCTCAATCTTGCTCCATTCTCTTCAAGATTCATGATGCTAGCTTGCCGCCATTCTCTCATAATTTTTTTGATTGTGAGAATTCCTTTCACCTATCTGGAGTCCATCAATTCAGGTTTATTCATTCTCAGCTTTGAGTTATCATTCTCCAATCTTACCCGTGTTTCGTTCAAGTGATCTCTAATCGGCTCGTGATCTCTTCGTTCCCATGTATCTAAATCCTCTCAAGCATCTTCGTTGATTTTATAATTTGTCCCGGTGTTTTCTTTATCTTCTCTTTGTTCACTCTTAATTCTTACGGTGGTTCGTTCAAGATTTCTCTTACCTTGTTATCATATCAATTCATTCGTTGTTCCAAATCCCACCGGCGGTTCCATCAAGACCTTCCCAAGTTTGCGCTATATCTATCTTAATTTTTTTCTACGAGAATAAGTAGTATGCCAAATCTTTTGTTTGTCATCAATTTAAATTGGTGAAGGATACGCATAACGTAATCCTTATTCTTGTTCATCCAAGTGATTAATTCCCTATTCCAGAGGCTCATCAAATTCTCGATTTCATGTGTCTGATCTTTATTTCCCGGAGTTCCAAGCTCTCGCAATTACGTAATCATGGAGATCTATCTAAATCCTTACAAGGTTCCACCTTGTGTTTTTCAACTACCCTTTCTTTCCGTTTGATCATTCTTTTGTTTAACGGAGTTCTTCATGGAGGTTCTACATGATGGTTCATCAAAGATTTAATTCCTTCTCGAAGTGTTCATCGAGATTTTTTTCAAAGGAGCTCAAGCATTCTTCATCTTGCAATTCGGGGTGCAATGCTTTCTACCATATTATTGGAGGTGGTTGTAAGTGCATCTAGTGCCACCCCTAGTTGGTTTTGGAGTATTGACGACAAACCTAGTTGAGGGACTAATGTGTTTGTGAGAATTGCAGGATAACACAGGTAGAAGTCCCTCATTGATTCGGTTTTCCTACCAGAGATGACCCCTAAAAATGTATGAAGACATTGAAGTCAAAGGTGGTATACGAAGATATTCACATTGAAGACTATGACAAGATAAGACACCACATGAAGCCTATGGAGCTCGAAGACTTAGATCTTTCATAGTTCTTTTTATTTTGTGTTGAGTCATAGGAACCACCGTACTGTTAAGTGGGGTCCAAGAGAACCAGTCAGACTGACTGAAGTGATGTCTAACCAAAAACGTAAGTCTTCGAGTGAAGACTATGAGAGCGAATCTTGTCCAGAGTCGGACAAGTCAGCTTTGCTTGTAGCCCAAGTAAAGTTGCCGTGTGAGTTTGAAATCTGACCGTTGGAACACGTGTCAGTTCCTTAGTGACCCAGGGTCATTTCGGACAAATCAGGTCAGGTTGCCAAGTGGCTATAAATAGCCCACCCCCCACAACCATAAATGGTTGGCTGCTCAGATTGAGAATACGGCTTTTGTCGTTTGAGAGCAACCCACCTTGAAGCCTTTGAGAGAGAATTCCTTGCGAGGATAAAGCCCTAACCACCCAGAGCCAGAGAGAATTGGGCATCACTTAAGTCTTCTTGTCTGTGTGATCTGAAGACTTATTACACTTGAGGATTGTGCATCCTCCAGCCGGTTAGGCGTCGCGTTCTGAGCATCCAAGAGAAATTGTGGATTGCCGGTGAACGAAGTCTGTGAAGGTTTGGGAGTCTACCTTGAAGACTTACCAGAGTGATTGGGCGAGGTCTGTGTGACCTTAGCTCAAGGGGATTACGGTGAGGACTGGGTGTCCTGAGCTGCGTGTTCAGGACTGGGTGTCTGGGACTGTGTGTCCTAAGGTTTAAATACCTAGCCGCCCCAACCAGACGTACAGTTGTCACAGCAACTGGAACTGGTCCAACAAATCATTGTCTTCAACGAGTCACTGGTTTCATCTTCCCTTCCCTTTACTTACTGTTGCTCCTTGTGAAGCCATTGTATGTTTGCACTATCTTTTGTCTTCACTGAGTGACTGCATGTTCTGTATGGCTTCATAATATCTTCCTACCTGATCCTTACTACATTGCTGCTATTAAGTCATTGTGCTTTCACTTCATTGAATACTTGACTATGGCTTGCCTAGTGTAGTCTACCTTCCGCTGCATGGTAATAGGTTTATTTCTATCGTTTGTCTTCATAACTTCCACGTTTTGAAGACTTTCATAAAAATCGCCTATTCACCCCCCCTCTAATCGATATAATGCACTTTCAGTGGTATTATGTCATTCTTGGTAATTTGGTTTCATGTTTCATGATTCACATGTTGTTAGGAATGAGGTATTTTAAATCCATCAATCTCTTCTTTGGAGTTATCTTGGGTTATATTTCACCTAAAACTTTCTCTAAGGATTGTTGCTAATTATGGTGCTTATAAAGGACCCAAGTTCTTCTTTCATCCTCCCAGTGAGATAGCATCTCGTCTCTTTTCAGTCATCATCTCGAATTGTGAAGATCGTGTTCTTTTCTTGGTTTATCCATTTAACCGGAGTGTTGTGTCCCTTTTGCTCAAGCTCTCTCATTTTATCAAGTCTTGCATCCCTTCTCAACCGGAGTGCTGTTCGAATTTGTTCTTCCTTGTTCCTCTTTCTTAACAGAGTGCTTTCAACTTTGTTCTTCTCCATTGCTTTCTTTCTTTCATTTTGCTCAACATTTTCAAGGTTCTTTGGTTTCACTTGTTTGTCAAAGAAGCAACTTAGTTTTACCTCTTCTCTTTCTCTTCCGTTTTTCCTCCGGTGCCATTCTAGATCTCGGGATGAGATCCTCTCGTAGTGGTGGAGTGTTGTAATGCCTCGAGACCGTTGTGCCAGGTGTCCTTCAGTTATTCGTTGTGGTTGTCTTGTCATTGCTTGCGTGTCATGCATTGCATATCATGTCATCATGTGCATTTCATTTGCATACATGTTTCGTCTCATGCATCCGAGCATTTTCCCCGTTGTCCGTTTTGCAATCCGGCACTCCTATGTCACCCGGTGTCCCTTTTTACCTCTTTTCATGTGCGGGTGTTAAACATTTCCGGATTGGACCGAGAATTGTCATGCGGCCTTGGTTTACTACCGGTAGACCGCTTGTCAAGTTTCGTGCCATTTGGACTTCGTTTGATACTCCAACGGTTAACCGAGGGACCGAAAAGGCCTCGTGTGTGTTGCAGCCCAACACCTCTCCAAAGTGGCCCAAAGCCCAGCTAAACCCCCTCCATCATCTCGGCCATTCGATCACGATCGTGTGGCTGCAAACCGCACCTCATTTGGACTCTCCTAGCTCCTTCTACCTATATATATGTGATCCCCTCCGAAATTCGCGCAGATGAAACCCAAAAAACTCCTCCCCGCGCCGTCGGACACTCCTCCCCGCGCTGGCTAGACATGTCCACCCCACCGCCACATCACCCCGATGAATCAGGGGCTGCCACATCAGCCGCGCCACCGCTCCGGGCCAACAGCAGCGCGACACGTCGCCACGGTCCTTCCCCACTTCGCCGCGCCACCCGCCAGGCCCATAGGGCCCAGCCGCGGCGCTCCCGGCCCGGTCAGCCGTCCCGCGCGCCGCCCGCCTCCGCCGACGAAGCTCCGCCGCCGCCTGCTCTCTGCTCGCCGGCGTTCATGCCAGCCACGCCACCGGCTTTCCCGACCGCAGTGCGCCCTCGCCGCCGCGGGCCACCATCGCCGGCACCACCTTGCGTCGTCCCGACGCCGCCTTCCCTCGCCGTCGCCTCCCTTCCTCCGGCCCCGTCCAGATCCGTCATGGAGCTCGCCGGATCCGCCCTCCTCGCCGGGCCCGACTGTGTCACCGGCGACAACCGCTAGAGCCGAGCTCCCTCAGGCCGCCGCCGCCCTCCAGATGGATCGGGAGAGACCCGATCCGCTCCCTCCGTTGACCGCGCCCGTGTGGGCCAGCCCAATCGTCCTCGCCGCGGCCCATCTCCGTCCCTGCCGGCCCACTCCCTCCGGCCCGGTGTATTTTTTTCACGAGGTTATATTTCTCTAAGTTCCCAGATTCCAGTTTCATGTGCCTCTTTTCATCATGTCATAACTCTGCCATCGTAACTCCGTTTTGGGCGTGTAGCATACCGAAATGTTCGCCTCGACGAGTACATCATTTCATATCATTGCATCATTTTCATTTGAGCTCATCTTGATGCCCTAAATGCTGTTGGAAGAGGGCTATGTGATGAATTTGTCAGATATGTTTCAGCAAATGGCATTTTGTCATTTTTGCCATGATTAACGTGTGCATGCTATGATCCTGAGCTCTACATGTGTTTTGTTATATGCCATTCCATATTTACAGTGGTGCTTGCCATGTATTTTTGTGACCTTTGTGGTGACTAGCACAAGCTTGCAAACTAGCGTAATCGGTAATGCTGATTTCAGGGACTTAGAATTTCTCTAAGTCCTTGCCCTGATTTTGTCGTTATGCAATATGTTCATGTTGTTTTCTACTGATCCGTGCCTCTTTTGAGGATGATCAGTAAGGATGTTTTGTTAAAATTTTGGTGCTCTATCCATCCTTGTCTTTGTTTGAATTTATGGAGCAACCTAGCTTGAGTCAATCGAGCTCTACTTTTGCTATATCGTGAATCCTGGCAGATTGTTGACATGTTTAGCGATTTTGCTGAGGATGTTGCTATTTATCCGTGCATGCTATGTTGTTGTTCTTGCCATGTATAGCTTCTATGCCATGTATTCTTGATGTGTGTATGCTTAGTTTGTCATGCCATGCTCTGTAGTGAGTGCATCGCGCTCGTAAACATGCCTACTTGTTAACTGATTTGCATGCTCCAGTTTTTCACTAAGTCTGAGATCTTTTTATGTTTTTGCCATGTTCACATGCTTGCAATTGTATTTTCTGATCCCTTTTGGCTCAAGGTCACTAAGGGACTTTTGTTAAGTGATTTGAGTAGCTTCATGCCATGCCTTGCTTTGCCATGTTAAGTTCCTGTAGCATGTATTTTTCGTGCTCTAAAGTGTGCTTCCTGATGTTAAATTCCAGACTTGTGTTAATTTCACTAAGTCTGAAACCTGTTATCATTTGCACTTTTGCCATGCTTGTTTGAACATGTTAATGGGTGAATTAGCCGTAGCTCAGTGTTCATATTGTGTCAAGAATCTTGAGTTGATCCCTTCCATGTATTTGGTTGTCATGTTTGAGTGCTGTAGCATATTTATTTTGATGCATTTAGATGGTCACTTGCTGATTATCGCAGACCGGTGCCATATTTGTTTTGCTTGCCATTTCCAAACCGTGCATCCGATTCCAGTGATCTTTATATCGATTTCAACCGAAATCACCTCACCTTTCCAGTGGAACTCTTGGATTTCCAAGTTGAGGCCAGGTTCAATCATTCCTTTCCAAATCATGCATATGCATCACATACCGCATCCCACATATCATACCATGTTCGTGTGTTGGTTGTTTACTATGTTGTGTGCTTATTTCCGGTGTTGCTTCTTGGAGTTGGTTCCGGTAATGTCGCGTTTGTGAGGACGCGTTCGACTACGTCCGTTTGTCTTCTTCATGGACTCGTTTCTTCTTCCTTGCGGGATTTCAGGCAAGATGAACATACCCTCGAAATCACTTCTATCTTTGCTTGCTAGTTGGTCGCTCTTTTGCTAAGCATATGCCGCGATACCTACCACTTGCTTATCATGCCTCCCATATTGTTGAACCAAGCCTCTAACCTACCTTGTCCTAGCAAACCATTGTTTGTCTATGTTACCGCTTTGCTCAACCCCTCTTATAGCGTTGTTAGTTGCAGGTGAAGATTGAAGTTTGTTCCTTGTTGGAACATGGAGATGTTGTTCCTTGTTGGAATATATTTACTTGTTGGGATATCACAATATCTCTTATCTAATTAATGCATCTATATACTTGGTAAAGGGTGGAAGGCTCGGCCTTATGCTTGGTGTTTTGTTCCACTCTTGCCGCCCTAGTTTCCGTCATATCGGTGTTATGTTCCCGGATTTTGCGTTCCTTACGCGGTTGGGTTATAATGGGAACCCCTTGACAGTTCGCCTTGAATAAAACTCCTCCAGCAATGCCCAACATTGGTTTTACCATTCGCCACCTAGCCTTTTCTTTTCCCTTGGGAGTCGCGCTCCTGAGGGTCATCATTATTTTACCCCCCAGGCCAGTGGTCCTCTGAGTGTTGGTCCAAACTAGAGCCCTGTGCAGCGTCCCCTCGGGGAAACTCGATGTTTGATTTTAGTTGTATGGAGAGCTCATCTGAGTGTGCCCTGAGAACAAGATATGTGAAGCTCCTATCGGGATTTGTCGGCAAATTCGAGCGGTGTTGCTGGACTTGTTTTACCATTGTCGAAATGTCTTGTAACCTGGATGCCGAGCCTGATTGGATTGTCTTGGAAGAAGGAATATCCTTTGTTGACCGTGAGAGCTTGTGATGGGCTAAGTTGGGACACCCCTGCAGGGATTTGGACTTTTGAAAGCTGTGCCCGCGGTTATGGGCAGATGGGAATTTGTTAATGTCCGGTTGTAGAAAACCTGAAGTTGACCTTAATTAAAATACATCAACCGCGTGTGTAACCGTGATGGTCTCTTCTCGGTGGTGTCCGGGAAGTGAACACGGTGTTGGAGTAATGCTTGACGTAGCTTGTTCTAGGATCACTTCTTGATCATACTTTTATCGGCCGTGCTTTGCCTTCTCTTCTCGCTCTCATTTGCGTATGTTAGCCACCATATATGCTAGTCGCTTGCTGCAGCTCCACATCATACCTTTTACCCTTCCTATAAGCTTAAATAGTCTTGATCGCGAGGGTGTGAGATTGCTGAGTCCCTGTGGCTCACAGTTACTTCCAAAACCAGTTTGCAGGTGCCAATGTAACCATGCAGATGACGCTACCAAGTTCAAGGAGGAGCTCGATGAAGATCTTGTCCTTTGTGTTGTTCTGTTTCCAGTTGATCAGTAGTGGAGCCCAGTTGGGGCTGATCGGGGATCTGTGTAGCTTTTGGGGTAGTCTTCTTTTATTTTGGTTCCGTAGTCGGACCTTGATTGTATCTGTTTGATGTAATGCTTTATTCATGAATTGTGTGAAGTGGCGATTGTAAGCCAACTATGTATCTCTTTCCCTTATGTACTACATGGGTTGTGTGAAGATTACCTCACTTGCGACATTGCTTTCAATGCGGTTATGTCTCTAAGTCGTGCTTCGACACGTAGGAGATATAGCCGCATCGAGGGCGTTACATGCACATCGGTTTAGGGTGGCAGCTCAGGAGGAACACGGAGGCCTACGTCGATGACATTGCGGTGAAATCTCGGGAGGCGAGGACCTTTATCCAAGACCTGGTGGATACCTTCGAGAGCTTGCCCTAGGTGAACTTGCGGCTTAACCCGGAGAAGTGTGTGTTCGGTGTTCCTTCCGGCAAGCTGCTGGGATTCCTCGTGTCGCACAGAGGGATCGAGGCAAAGCCGGAGAAGATCAAGGCCATTGAAGGAAATGCAGAAGCTGGCTGGTTAGGTGACTGCATTGGGGCGCTTCATCTCCAAGATGGGAGAGCGCGCCTTACCCTTTTTCAAGCTGATGAAGAAGAAGGGCCCATTCGAGTGGACTCCGGAGGCCGACCGGGCCTTCCAAGACCTCAAGAGATACCTGACCAGCCCACCGGGATTGGTGGCGCCACGGCCTCTCGACCCCCTAGTACTCTATCTTGCCGCCACCCCATACTCCGCCAGCGCTGCGCTAGTGGCGGTTCGGGAGGAGCACCAGGCCAAGAGTGCGCCGCGCCAAGCTATGTCGCCAGCTGAGATGATGCAAGATCAGGAAGGCACAGCAAGAGGCATAGCGGCAGCAACAGAAGACCAAGCTCGGCAAGATGACACCGTAGAGATCCCCGCAAGCGACCAGGCGCCAGAGGTCCCACCACCTCAGGAGGCACCCCAGCTTGTGCAAGATGCGAGCCTCACCAACACGACGGTCCTCGTCGAGCACCCGATGTACTTCGTCAGCATAGTGCTACGGGACGCAAGGGCACGTTATCCCATGCCTCAGAAGCTCCTGCTCGCGCTCCTGGTGGCCTCGTGCAAGTTACGACACTATTTCCAGGGCCACCCCATCAAGGTCGTCTCGGCCTACGTGTTGGAGAGGGTACTCAGGAGCCCCAACTCTTTTGGAAGGGTCGCCGAGTGGAACATCGAGCTGCAGGCATTCCAGTGGGAGTTCAGCACCACCAGGGTCATCAAGGGAGCCGCACTCGCTGACTTTGTGGCGGAATGGACGGATGCCCTGGCGCTGGAAGCAGGCGAGGACCGGTCCACCTCGCCAGGAAGTGAGGCGCCAGACGGATGGGTCATGTATTTCGATGGTGCCTTCGCGCACCAGGGCGCGGGGGCTAGAGCAGTGCTCATCTCACCCGCGCATGACAAGCTCTATTATGCTGTGCAGCTTTGCTTTCAGCAGGGCGAGAAGGTCTCCAACAACATTGCGAATATGAAGGCCTCATAGCTGGCCTGAAGGCCGCGGCAGCTCTAGGGGTGAAGCGCCTCACTGTCAGGGGCGACTCATAGCTCCTCGTCAACTTCTCCAACAAAGTGTACGAGCCAAAGGACGAGCACATGGAGGCGTACCTCGCGGAAGTACGTAAGATGGAAAAGTAGTTGCTAGGCATGGAGGTGCAGCATGTGCCCCGTGGCACCAACAGGGAAGCCGACGACATCGCCAGGAGGGCATCCAAGCGGCAGCCCCAAGAGCCTGGCATCTTCGAGGAGTGTCTCTTCAAGCCGTCAGCGACGCCACCACTTTCAAGCCTGACACGGCCTTGGGAGGAGTTCCCACAACCGCTAGCCACGGGAGCCCCAGCTTGTGGCCCAACCTCAGGGGCTCGCTTGCTCTTGGCGCTCGAGCCTCAAGAGGGATGTTGGACCAAGGAATTCAAGGAATATCTAATGCAAGGGGCGCTACCAGAGAAGGAGGAGGATGCAGAGCGCGTAGCCCGGCAAGCCACGACGTACTACATCCAGGACGGTGAGTTGTACAGGAATCGACCAAATGATGTTTCGTTGTGTTGCATTTCTAGGAACCAGGGGAAGGAGTTGCTGATTGACATACACGGCGGGGACTGCGAACACCACTCGTCGTCACGGACCCTCGTCGGCAAGGTGTTCCACAGTGGATTCTACTGGCCCACGGCGCTCAACGACGCAACTGAGCTAGTGAAGTCCTGCGAAGCTTGCCAGTTCCACGCCAAGCAGATCCATCAGCCCGCTCAGGGCCTCCAGACTGTACCTCTCACGTGGCCGTTCACGGTCTGGGGGTTGGATATCTTGGTCCCATTCCCTCGAGTGCCAAGGGGCTACCGCTACCTGTACTTCGCCATTGACAAGTTCACCAAGTGGGCGGAAGTGGAAGTTATCCGCACCATCCCAGACGGTTCCGCGGTTAAATTCAACAAGGGCCTCGTGAGCCGTTTCGGGGTCCCCAACCGCATCATCACCGACAACGGCTCGCAGTTCACCAGTAACCTCTTCAAAACATACTGTGCTAACCTTGGAACGCAGATCTGCTACGCTTGGTGGCGCACCCCAGGAGCAATGGCCAGGCTGAATGCGCCAACACGGAGGTCCTGAGAGGCCTCAGGACTAGGACCTTCAAGAAGAAGATCGAGGCATGTGGCAGGGGCTGGCACGACGAGCTCCAGTCCGTGATGTGCTCCATCCGCACCACCGCCATGAAGCCGACGGGCGACACCCCATTCTTCCTTGTCTATGGAGCCGAAGCGGTCCTCCCTCACGAGGTCAAGCATCGCTCTACACGGGTCCTGGCATTTGATGAAACGCATCAGGACGCCAGGTGGGGGATGGACCTCGTACCAGGGGAGGAACGACGCCGCGAAGCTGCACTAAGGGCGGCAAGGTACCAGCAGGCGCTGCGGTGGTACCACTGCCGCAACATCCGCTCCAGGACGCTTGAGGTAGGCGACCTCGTCCTGAGGCGGGTCCTCTCCAGGGAGGGGTTGCACAAGCTCTCACCCATGTGGGAGGGCCCGTTTAGGGTCGTCCATATTTCCAGGCCTGGCACCGCGCGCCTGGAGACGCAGGACCGAGTGCCCGTCCTGAACGCCTGGAACATCCAGCACCTCCGGAAGTTCTACCCATGAAGCAAGGCCCAGTGCGTGTGAAGAAGGCACGGTGCCTGTGAAGAAAGGCCCAGTGCCTGTGAAGAAGGCCCGGTGCCTGTGAAGAAGGCCCGGTGCCTGTGAAGAAAGGCCCAATGCCTGTGAAGAAGGCCCGGTGCCTATGAAGAATCGCCGCCCGTGACACTCACGTAATAATGAGTGAGGTTGTACACGCCCCGGAGTCTCCAGAGAGCCGCCCTCGGGCCTCGGGGGCTCCCTCCCATGCCTAGTGGAAGCACTTAGCTCCGCGCTGGTGAGAAGATGTCGAAGACTAGGCTAGGTGACGGACGCGGCTTTTCATTTGCTTTCCGTAGTTGGCTCGCCTTCTCTTAATCGAAGTTTGCTTCTGGTGTCCCTTGCTAATTTGGTTTTGTCGCCTTTTGCCGCCTTTTCTGAATCTAGTTCGCTTGAGCTCTCTCTCTCTCTCACATACCTCGCGAAGGGGCTAGGCCAGTGCCTTCGTGAGGGTTTCTTTTTCCTACGTTGGTCCTTCTCTTTGCCTTCGGTCTGCCTTCTCATAAGGCACCCTCGTTCAAGCCCACCACCGGCACATCTCTCCTAATTCGTGCCCCTCGGGTACCGCGATATGAAGCACTGGGTCAAGGCTCGGGTGAACGATAAGTCTCCTAGCGAGCTTCCTAACAAATTTTTTTGCAGTTCCTGAGCAACCACTAAACCAAGACGGGCACGAGGAGACAAGTGCCTCGTGAAGAAGAGGCTGCCCCGAACGCGCCAGGCTAAGATATGTCCACACGAAATAGCGACACAACATAGAAATAACAAGCATAGCGTAATGACTGAGGAATCACAGTTCGATACACGCCCCTCCGGGCCCATACTGGTTTCATTTTGATGCAAGAAAGAAAGGGGGAACAAAACAAAAGCAGCGTTACAAAGGACCACGGGGGCAGGCCTCCAGCGACGTCCCAAGCTCAGCCGGACCCCTCCTCGCGCTTCACGGAGGCGCGACGACTAGACAACCCGCTACCACCTTCAAAGCGGGCGCGGCGGCTGGTCGTAGCCGCCACTACTGGAGATTTCGCCAAGAGAAGAGCCGCCGTAGCTGGATGAGGCGCGGCCGGTGGGCTCACCCTCGTTGCGGCCATCGTCGAGGCCGAGCACCTCCTTGCCGTCGTTCATCTCGGGGCAGCACCCGGTGCAACGACCATCTTCCCCCAACGCCCTCACGTAGAGGGTCGCATCACCGTCATACCTGAAGTGGAGGCTGCACTGCTTACCCAGGCCACGCGCGCGGGCGAACGTCTGCCAACCGTGAGCCAGAGCTATGTTGCCCACGGCTCAGACTTCAACCACAACCCAGGAGGCCCTGCTGCAGCAACCGTCCTCCTGCAGTCAGAGCCCACCTGAACCAGAGGCCGGGAGCTCATTGGCAAAGAAGCGCGGAAGCTCGA
This sequence comes from Triticum dicoccoides, assembly GCF_002162155.2. NCBI lineage: Eukaryota > Viridiplantae > Streptophyta > Magnoliopsida > Poales > Poaceae > Triticum > Triticum dicoccoides. Next base: position 486,003,597 of record NC_041382.1, on the reverse strand, counting down.
GCCAGTTGCCAGTCGGATCCACCGATCAGACAACGAACTCCGGTAGCACCTCTGCTGAGCGAAAGCGTGGCCGGGTAGGTCGTGTGACCACGGCACGTCTCCCCTCATCGACGGGGCTACCACGACTGGATCCACCCCCGCCATGCGCAGCACCGCCACCCCGGGAGCAGGGGGCCACGGCGGGAGCTGTGGTGTGCTTACGGGGCGGCCACGTCCCCGTTTAGGCGCTAGGGAGCCGGGCCCTTCACGAGGGGCCTTTCCTTTCTCCGCGGGGGAGAACCTCTTCGACGGCGCCATTAGAGTCGGTGGTGGAGCAGAGGAAGAAGAAGCGAGCGGAATGGGAAGAGATGGGCGACGGGGGCTCTGCCCCCTCCCCATTTATAGCAGGAGAAGGCCAACCAACACCCCCACGATCACAGATAATGATGTCATTTCTTGCATGTGGCAGGGACTTGTCAAGTCGGGCAGTTGCCGAGGCAGCATGAGAAAGCAAAGATGCCCACATCCAATCAACCACCATGCGTTAACCGAGGCCGCATGCTTTCACTACTAGGAAAAAGGCTACTAGCAGCGCGGGTACCCGCACTACTAGTATCATGCTACAACTAATAGTTAGTAGTAGCGTGGGGGTAAACCCGCGCTACTACTAACATTTTACTAGTAGCGCAGATGTCACCCGTGCTACTACTAATGAAATAGCAGTAGCGCGTCTCAAGTACCACACGCTACTAGTATCCTGAATAGTAGTAGCGCTCCATTTCACCCCCACACTACTACTAACTAATTAGGAATTAAAAAATAAAATCCATCAATTCCATTTTATGCATACAATTCTAACAACTAAAACAAGCCCAGATTTGTAATAAACCAGCAGCATTACACATCATTCCAAATCGAAGATTTATAGTAAACCAGGAGCATTAGAGCATATCCATACATCTACACTTATTGCCGTCACTTATTCCCAACTAGTGCAAACACAATTAAAAGCAAACAAAAATGCATAAAACACCAAACAGTGGCATTCTATGCCTCCAAATGATTTGCTCCCTCTCCATCCTTGCAATCATCTTCTTCTCCCTTATGTGCTTCTCCCATTTAAGAACCCAAGATTTCTGTAAAGAGCAAAGAACAAATAAAATTAAATTTCAGCAGACATATATTTCCTTGCATGTTGTGATGTACAGTAGCTACGGGAATAAATATACGAAAACAAAAAAGTGAGTGATTTCTATTAACAAGAGATCGCCTATGTAATAGCTACAAACTAATGAAATTAATGTCTAGATAACATATATTGCCAACCAAGCCTAGATGAACTATATATTGCCAGGTAATAGGACATATCTAATTTTCACATTAATTGCCTTTAGTTTTCTTCAAAACTAAATATACTTAAACTTAGATCATTTCATATAGATGTTCAAAGGATAATACGGCTAAAAGAATCCAATTTCATAACAACCACCAGGCAGTAAAATTGCCCTATGGAGAATAAGTAGGAAAACATCGTGATCCCTTAAGGAGAACTTCCCATATCGTTCGTGTTCAACAACTAATTCTATGTGTTTCATTGGTAGTCAAATATTGTATTATATTTTTATTCTATCTGTATATACCAGGATAGCAGGGTTACCTTTGCTTCCTTAACAGGAATGTGCAAGGAAAGAAGTGAAGATGCTGCGTCTGCATTCAGTAAATGAGATAAAGTTGAGACTCTTGATAGCCAATATCCATTCTTACTTGTAATATTACAGATACAGAACTGAAAAATGATCTTCATATTAAGCAGATACCACTTTCTAAGGTGCAAACATCTAAGGAAACTTAGTTGGTGCTAATCGTGGAAGCGATCAACAACTGTTTATCTTCCTACATCAATTTGGACAGTTAACAGTAAGCAAAGATAGCATTATAATCCCAGCCAACTACGTATATAACTAGAAAAAAATGATGAAAACAAGAAGACTGTCCAACCAATTGACTACAATTATTGAGGAGCTACATGGAGAGTGCTAGTATTAAAATCAGGCTTGCAATCTAGGCTCGATCGAAACTGAAACTGAAATCGGCCTTGCAATCTAGGCTCCTCCACCTTTCACAGCGGTGGAGCAAACTGAAACTGAAATCGGCTTTGCAATCTACTACAAACCCTCTACAAAATTCATATTGAAACTTTTTTTTAAAACAACCTCTACAAGGCCGTAAACTGGCATACGAAAAGAATGCGCTCGGGATACTAACTTTTGGGACAGCAAACTAAAACGATGGCTGCTCTCAAACCATACATCCAAACGACGCAAATAAATACTCTACGGAAAGCTTGGAACTTGCTTTACAAATTTCATATAGAGGCAACTCGAAATTCTGAGAATAACTAACTCATTTTTCACCTAGAAGCTGGCTGTCCAGATTTGACAGTGCAGTTTTTAACTGAACCAGATTCATCCCAACTGGACAGTGGTCTAAGACATCCTTGCCAGCCCCACCCATCTGGGGTTGGTGATGAGAACAACACTTTCAGATGATAGCAAGCAAGCAGAACGAAATGAAAAATTATTTTGGAGGCTAGAACAAAGCACTAGAAAGCAGGCAAGGCAACGATGGGCCTGAGATCAAGGAGTAAGAAGCTTAATTTGTTCGTGGCACCAAAGCTAGCAGCCCCGCAACAACAGGTCTGAACAGAGGCAAAAGCAAACAAAGTTGTGCCTGCGTGCATGCATGCAGCAGGGAACAAACAAGGCCTGCTAAATGAAAACGAGAACCAGCTCATAATTATTATTTTTCTATCATGTGTGTAAGTAATTCAACAGTTTCACCAATAATTGCTCTGCCATCCTGTTTTATCTCATCCAGGCATGATTATGCATAGGCGTGAAGTGTTATTTGGGGATTGATTGATCCCGTCCTGGATGGTAGACACATTATTGCACAGAAGATCAAGACATGGGCACATACAGATTGATTTTTGAGTTAAATGTATATAGCCCCTTGAACTCTCACATTTAGACCACATCACCCCCTGGACTTGATTTTGCCCTACTTAATCCCCTGAACCTGCTTAAACTGGGCAAAGCACCCCCTGGCGCCTAGTTTGGTGGTTTGGGAGGTTGGTTTTGGGGACATGGGAGTTGATGTGAAACATCATGTTAAAACCTGTGTCTTTGGACATGAAAAAATGGTTGTAGCTTTGTCTTTTGGACAGGTGAAGATGATGTCAAACATCTAGTGGCTGTAGCTGTCTTTTGGACATGTTAAACTTCAGTTTATGTTTTAGAATATGTCAAAATCAGTCTGACTAACTAGAAAGACTCTAGTGCATATTATATAATCTTTTGTATATGATGGATGTTGATCTGAAAGCCAAGTTCATTGCTTCATGTTGTTGTGGCGTATGGCAGAATTTTGTTTTGCTGTCAAACTGAAAACACACATACGGACTGATTTCAGACAGACAAACACTTGCATTTTTCAGATAATATTCAGACAAATTGTCACTGATAAAAAAGGTACTCCCGATACAAAATACTTTTTTTTCTCATGCTTCTCACTGGCCTGACATAGCCCTACCGACAAACATAGCAAATGCAATGGAAATAAACTACAAAATCTTGCTCTACCAACCAGAAAAAAGAGAGCACTGCAGAAAATCTTACCGTCCTTAGCGTGCATTTGTTATATTTTCTCCCAGGAAATCCATCGAGGGGTATTCTGCAATTGAGCGGCGGGTCGTACGCATACGACGACTCTCTGTACAGGATCGAAGGACCAAGGTTTGTGGCGGGGCCACGAAGACGCCAACGACCGGGACAAACCTGTGCTGCGTGCTGCCATGGATTCGTGCTCGGGGAAGAAGAAAGGGGGAAAAATCCTTCGCGCACTAGTTCTGGAGAGAAGCCCCAATCAGATGCGATTAGAGAGAGAGAGAGAGAGAAAGGGGGGAGAGGGGGGGGGTGATACCTTGACTGAGCTGCTCGTCATGGGTCAGAGATGCCGGCGGCGGCGGGGTCGGAGCTCGATGGCATGCATGGCGGCGTCCCGGGAGAGAGCGCGGGGAGGAAGCCCCCTCACTCCTCGTCAACCTTGGCGTGGATGTGGAGAAGGAGCCGAACGTCGCGTCCTGGATCGACGGCGGCGCGGATCCAGATGCCCCGCCGTGGGCATGACCGGTCCCGATCTGACGGCCCGCCTGCTCGATCTAGTCTAGGGGCATATAGATGGATAGAAGGTAGGGGAAGGTGGAGAGGATGAGGGCGAAGGGCGCCGGCCGGTGGGATCGCCGGGCGGATGAGTGCGGCGGCGGCTGTGGATGAGAGGAGAGGGAGAGAGAGAGAGAGAGAGAGTTTGGTGGGGTGGGGGTCGATCGGGGTCGGTGTGCTGGTGTGGTGTGGGGTGGGGTGGACACCCTAGTAGTACAGTGCGGTATCTCACCTCGCTATAGCTATTCACTTAACAGTAGTGCAGGTAGCAGGAGAGCGCTGCTGCTAAATCTAGGGTGGTGGATATTGGCTGTCGATTTTAGTGGCAGCGTGGTTTTACTGGGCTGCGCTACTGCTAACTGTGCAGCAGTAGCACTTGTTTTGTTCCCGCGCTACTGATAACTTGCAGTAGCGTCTCTTTTTGTATCGCGGTACTGCTAAAATTTTATGTATAAGGTTTTCCCTAGTAGTGTTTGGGGGCCCGCGGCGCTCCACGCTTGACCCTTTGGCTTCGCCTCGAATCCAAGCCCGAGCGCGCCTTAGGCTCGGGGTCTATGCTACCTCTTGAGCACTGCGTTGGTTTTCCCTTGAAGAGAAAAGGGTGATGCAGCAAAGTAGCATAAGTATTTCCCTTAGTTTTTGAGAACCAATGTATCAATCCAGTAGGAGGCTACGCGCGAGTCCCTCGCACCTACACAAAACAAATAAATCCTCGCAACCAACACGATAAGGGGTTGTCAATCCCTACACGATCACTTACGAGAGTGAGATCTGATAGATATGATAAGATAAGATTTTTGGTATTTTTATGATAAAGATGCAAAGTAAAATAAAAGCAAAGTAAAAAGCAAAGGAAATAACTAAGTGTTGGAAGATTAATATGATGAAGATAGACCCAGGGGCCATAGGTTTCACTAGTGGCTTCTCTCAAGAGCATAAGTATTTACGGTGGGTGAACAAATTACTGTTGAGCAATTGACAGAATTGAGCATAGTTATGAAAATATCTAGGTATGATCATGTATATAGGCATCACGTCCGAGACAAGTAGACCGACTCCTGCCTGCATCTACTACTATTACTCCACACATCGACCGCTATCCAGCATGTATCTAGAGTATTAAGTTCATAAGAACAAAGTAACGCCTTAAGAAAGATGACATGATGTAGAGGGATAAATTTATGCAATATGATAAAAAAACCATCTTGTTATCCTCGATGGCAACAATACAATACGTGCCTTGCTGCCCCTACTGTCACTGGGAAAGGACACCGCAAGATTGAACCCAAAGCTAAGCACTTCTCCCATTGCAAGAAAGATCAATCTAGTATGCCAAACCAAATTGATAATTCAAATAGACTTGCAAAGATAACCAACCATACATAAAAGAATTCAAAGAAGATTCAAATATTGCTCATACATAAACTTGATCATAAACCACAATTCATCGGTCTCAAGAAACACACCGCAAAATAAGATTACATCGAATAGATCTCCACAACGGAGGGGGAGAACTTTGTATTGAGATCCAAAAAGAGAGAAGAAGCCATCTAGCTAATAACTATGGACCCGAAGGTCTGAGTTAAACTACTCACACTTCATCGGAGAGGCTATGGTGTTTGATGTAGAAGCCCTCCGTGATCGATGCCCCCTCCGACGGAGCTCCCGAACAGGCCCCAAGATGGGATCTCGT